>NW_022610777.1:0-179647 GCF_000309985.2 Brassica rapa
CCTTGGACTCTGCATGCTGGCCCATTCTCGTGGACTGTTGGGTGATTTTGGCCACGTGGGCTTCTGTTCAGTACACACAGGATGGTCTGTGGGTATCCCGCCAGCACACACAGGAACTCTGTGGCTGTCCTTGTGTGTCCGTGTTGTGTCCGTCAGCACAGCACAGGACGTCCTGTGGCTGTCCATCAGTACACATATCAGCACGTTGGTCCTTGGACGTCAGCACGCTTACCCTTCCTTGACTGTTCGGGTGATTTAGGCCCACGTGGGCTGTCTGTTCAGTAAACACAGGACGTCCGTGGGTCTCCGCCAGCACACACAGGACGTCCGTGGCTGTCCGTGTGTGTCCGTCATCACCCACGGGACGTCCGTGGCTGTCCCTCAGTACACATATCAGAACGTTGGTCCTTCGACTCAGCACGCTGGCCCTTCCCGTGGACTGTTTGGGTGATTTTGTCCCACCTGGGCTGTCTGTTCAGTACACACAGGACGTCCGTGGGTGTCCGCCAGCACACACAGGACGTCCGTGGCTGTTTATGGCTGTCCGTCAGCACACACGGACGTCCGTGTGTGTCCGTGTGTGTCTGTCAGCAGACACAGGATGTCCATGGGTGGCCGTCAGCAGTCACAGCACGTCCGTGTGTGTCCGTCAGCATACACAGGACGTCCGTGGCTGTCCGTGTGTGTCCGTCTGCACACACAGGAAGTTCGTGGCTGTCCATCAGTACACATATCAGCACGTTGGTCCTTTGACTCTGCACGCTGGCCCTTCCCGTGGACTGTTTGGGTGATTTTGGCCACGTGGGCTATCTGTTCAGTACACACAGGACGTCCGTGGGTGTCCGCCAGCACACACAGGACGTCTGTGGCTGTCCGTGGTGTGTCCGTCAGCACACACATGACGTCTGTGGCTGTCCATCAGTACACATATCAGCACGTTGGTCCTTGGACTCAGCACGCTTACCATTCCCGTGGACTGTTCGGGTGATTTAGGCCCACGTGGGCTGTCTGTTCAGTACACACAGGACGTCTGTGGGTGTCCGTCAGCACACACAGGACGTCCGTGTGTGTCAGTCAGCACACACAGGACATACGGGGATGTCCGTGTGTACCCGTGTGTGTCCGTCAGCACACACAGGACGTCTGTGGCTGTCCATCAGTACACATATCAGCACGTTGGTCCTTGAACTCCGCACGTTGAGCCTTCCCGTGTACTGTTCGGGTGATTTTGGCCCACGTGGGCTGTCTGGTCAGTACACACAAGACGTCTGTGGGTGTCGGCCAGCACACACAGGATGTCTGTGGCTGTACGTGTGTGTCCGTGTGCGTCCGTCTGTGTCCGTCAGCACACATAGGACGTCTGTGGCTGTCCATCAGTACACATATCAGCACGTTGGTCCTTGGACTCAGCACGTTGGTCCTTGGACTCAGCACGCTGGCCCTTCACGTCTGTGGGTGTCCGTCAGCACACACAGGACGTCTGTGTGTGTCCGTCAGCACACACGAGACGTTCGTGGCTGTGCGTGTGTGTCGGTGTGTGTCTGTCAGCACACACATGACGTCTGTGTCTGTCCATCAGTACACATATCAGCACGTTGTGAAAGACCTGAACCCTGGCCTCTCGACCTGATGGAGTCCGCAGGCTTACTTATTAATATCTTTGCTTGTTTGATCCATTTTAAGTCTTTTATTTACTAAGTCATATTCGAATATGAGGTTCATAAACAAAGGAACAGATTGCACAGCGGAATAATAATGTGTTAACTTGTATTACTTAGAAACATGAGATTCAATACACAACTTCTTAACAGTCTCATAGACTATCACTAGTTCATCCCTAGCATCATCTAACCACACGTTACACAGCCTCTCACTGACCGAGCCTTCACGGCTCCTTGGCTTGACCTGATCCATCCTTAGTTCCTGAAACCACAACCAGATAAGCATTAATCATAACCGAGAATAGAACAAATTGATTCTACAATGCTTGGCTTGGTTCCAAGAACTTAGATAAACCTCAGTCAACATAATCATAAAAAGTATGAACCTATCTACCGTATCCTAAGTCATTCAACCAACCACCCCTTAACTTAGAATCAGATAGATAGTCCAGAATAGATAAACAGGACACACGAACAGATCCGGATCGTCCCCAAAGACCAATCCGTCTAACCGGATAGAATCTAGGTGCGACCGGCCAATGAAGTCCGGCTCAATGGCCCAACGGACTTCCTTACCTGATCTGGCCTTAGGCCTGGATCCAATCGGTAAGCCTCAAGCTAAATCCGGAAGGCTTAGCAACCGGTCAGACCTTGCGACTCTATCTTGGCTTAGACAAACCGTGACCTTGTCTGAACTAGACAAGCCATAGGCTGATCCATAAGGATCGGTCCTAACCTGTCCCGAAAGACACCGTTTGGAACATGCACCCTTTGGCCATTTGTGCCTCTTAGTCCTCGTACCTTTTGATGTTCGTAACCTTTGGTATCTCGTACCTTTTGGTCACTGACACCCTTTGGCAACTCACAACCTTTGGACACTCATGACTCTTGACAACTCGTGCCCTTTGGGTCATTCCCAACCGTTCGTCCTAACCGCCCAGTTATGGTGCGATCGGATCATCCGACTAACCGACCCGTGTCTAGGCTAGCGGTTTGATTATGTTCGGCCAAAGCCTAGGGACGTGTCCCTTGGACTCAACCAACACAACCTTTCGTGTTTAACCAGAGAGAAGAGAAGAGAAACGAATTGAAACAGATAAGGAGAGCCGGATGGGACTTAGGAACCGAGCAGAGCCGCGGTGCGGTCGAATGGACCGTCCGTTTGGTCTGATGGAGCCACGGCCCATCACATACCTTGTGAACCACGTCTGGGTTCTCCATGCTCTTCTCTTTGTCTTGATCTCCCATTCTTGACCGGAGTTAGTTCCCAAACGATCAGAGTCGCCGGAACACAACACCACCACACTCGGCCTTTCTCTTGGCCGGAATTCTCTCTTTCTCTCTTTCTTTCTCTCTACGTTTTTCTCTGAGTATTTTACTCTGGAATTGGATAGTGAAATCGACAGGAGAGCCCCCATATTTATAGAAAATGAGGGGGTAAGTCTTGCCCCACGAACAGGCACGACTTGCTAGCGAATGGGCACCATTGGCGAAGGGTTGTCCCCTTTCGGCCACTTGCATCCCTTTGCCCTTTCTGGTTGGGTTTGGGGTCGGTCACCAGCCCAACCCACGCCCCAAGCCTCATGGACTTCCCCACGGCCTTGCCCAAAGACCCAACAGCGCATGGCCTCATGGCCGGACCTCACAGCCCGCCACTGACCCGGACCCGGACCATCGGTCTAAAGCCCGAACGGTCCGTCTAGCTGAGGTGAGCTGACTCTCAGCTGCCTCAGCTGGGTGAGCTAGTAGTCCAGCTAGTGGAGCTGACTTAGTAGGGACTGAGCTGGAGTGAACTAAACCTAGCTTCATTGAGCTGGTCGAGCTACTCGTCCACTTCGTCCAGTTACCGTCTTACTCGTCCTAGCTGTCTCTTAGCTTGTATAAGGTTAAGTCTAAGTTTTCTTATGTCCTTAACCTTCTTTCTCGACCATGGAACGCTTGCCTTGATGTCCTAAGACTGGCTTGTACGTTTCCTCGACCCATGGCCGTCCAAACAATCCTACTCAGGATTGGGGGCGTGACAAGTCTCCCCCCCTTGGGATGGATTCGTCCTCGAATCCGAATCGAATTCTTCCTCAGAAACAAACTGATCCAACCACTCTGGGTACTCTGCTTTCATTCTAGCTTCGGTTTCCCAAGTGATTATATCCTGACCATTACAGTCCCAGACGACCTTGACCATCTGGACCGTCTTCTTCCTTGTTGCTTTTTCCGTCCTATCTATAATTCGAACTGGCCTCGTTTCCAAGGTTAGGTTCTTAACAAGATCGTCTGGAATGGGAGGAAGAGCGATGTCTTGGTCCGTCAGGCATTTCCGGAGTTGGGAGACATGTAACACATTATGAAATGCATCCATCTTGGCCGACAAGTCCAACTTGTAGGCCACCATACCAAATCTTTCAATGATCTTGAACGGCCCCAAGTATCTCGGATCTAACTTCCGTCTCCTGGAAATTCGGACTCGTCCTTTGAAGGTAATCATTTTGAGATACACCAAGTCACCTACTTGAAACTCGAGATCTTTCCTTCTTCGATCTGCATAGTTCTTTTGGCGATCTTGTGCCTGTCTCATCTTGTCCCTCAAGAACTTGATCTTTTTGGTTGTCTCTTCGACAATCTCCGGACCAATCATGCTGCGTTCCCCAACTTGGGTCCAGCACAAGGGTGTCCTGCATGGACGCCCATACAGAGCTTCGTATGGCGACATGCCAATACTACTATGGAAACTATTGTTGTAAGCAAATTCTACCAGAGGTAGATGTTTTTCCCAGGAATCACCCCAGTCTAAAACACATGCTCGCAACATATCTTCCAACGTCTGGATCGTACGTTCCGACTTTCCATCAGTCTGTGGGTGATAGGCTGTACTCATGTTCACTCTTGTTCCTAAAGCTTTTTGGAAAGCTTTCCAGAAGTAAGATGTAAACCTTGAATCCCTATCTGAAACTATGCTTGCCGACACACCATGTAGTCGGACAATCTCATCAATGTACATACGTACAATCTGGTCGACCCCATCCGACTTCTTGATAGCCAGAAAGTGTGCTGATTTGGTTAGGCGATCAACCACAACCCAAACCGCATCTTTCTTACTCCTCGTGGTAGGGAACCCGGTCACAAAGTCCATTGTGATGTGATCCCATTTCCATTCCGGAATAGGCAAGCTTTGCAATAACCCACTAGGCACTTGATGTTCTGCTTTGATGAGTTGGCAAGTGGAACACTTGGCCACCCACTCCGCGACATCTGCCTTCATACGGATCCAATGATAGAATTTCTTAAGGTTCTGGTACATCTTCGTTGCACCAGGATGAACCGAGAATCTGGACTTATGAGCCTCCCTCATAATCTCTTCCTTTGGACTTCTATCATTAGGAACACTGATCCGACCGTTTACTAGGATGGTACCATCCTTTGCAGTCTGGTACTCCGTCCTATCATTTTGAGCAACCTTATTCAGGTTCTCATCCTGACCTTGAGCCAACCGGATTCGAGTAAGCAGGTCAGCTTGGTTAACCGCCTCCAACCCCAAAGCTTCGGTTGCCTCAGTCAGCACGTTCAGCCGCAGAGCACGGACCATACCATCCAGGTCGTCCGCCTCCCGTTCGGCCGATACATCAGCCCTCTTCCGGCTCAAAGCGTCTGCTACCAGATTAGCCTTTCCCGGATAATAGGTGATGTCCAAATCGTAGTCAGCTACGAATTCCATCCACCTCCTCTGCCTTAAGTTTAACTCAGGCTGGGTGAATATATACTTAAGACTCTTATGGTCCGTAAGTATCTGAACTTTGGCGCCATACAAGTATGATCGCCAAATCTTTAAGGTGAATACTACCGCAGCCATTTCGAGATCATGGGTGGGGTAGTTTCCCTCATGTTTTCTCAACTGCCTGGACGCATAGGCAATGACCTTCCCATGCTGGGTCAACACGCAACCTAGTCAAGTGATGGACGCGTCCGTATAGACCACATATGGTTGATCGGCTTCCAGAAGCACTAGGACGGGTGCGCTAGTCAGCATGTCCTTAAGTGCGGAGAAACATCCCTCACACTCTTTAGCCCATGTGAACTTAACGTCCTTCCCAGTCAACCGCGTCATAGGCTGAGCCAAGCTTGCGAATCCTTTCACAAACTTCCTATACTAACCTGCCAGCCCTAAGAATCTTCTGACTTCCGTGGCACTGCGTGGTCGGGGCCAATCCTTGATTGCCCTGATCTTCTCTGGATCCACCGAGATGCCGTGGTCGGAAACAATATGGCCGAGGAACCCAATACTCTTCTGCCAAAAACTGCATTTACTGAGTTTAGCATAGAGTTTGTATTCTCGTAATCGTTCCAGCACGGCTCTCAAGTGTTTCCTATGAGATTCCTCATCCTTGGAATAAATTAGGATATCATCAATGAAGATGATCACAAATTCATCCAAGAAATCCCTGAACATGCTGTTCATCATTTTCATGAAAGCGGCAGGTGCATTGGTCAGACCGAACGGCATCACTACGAACTCATAATGTCCGTACCTGGTCCTAAATGTCGTCTTCCTAATATCATTTGGCTCTATAGGGATCTGATGATACCCTGAAGCCAAATCAATCTTGGAAAACCACTTGGCTCCTTTGAGTTGATCCAACAGCTCGTCTATCCTGGGAAACGGGTACTTGTTCTTCACAGTGACCCTGTTCAACCCTTAATAGTCGATGCACAGACGCATGCTACCATCCTTCTTTTTCACAAAGAGGACTGGTGCACCCCAAGGGGAGCTACTTGGACGTATGAACCCCTTGTCCAGCAATTCTTCTGATTGCTTCTTTAGCTCGGCCATCTCGGCCGGAGCAATTCGGTACGGACTCTTGGACAGCGGATCTGTCCCTGGCTCTAGTTCAATCGTAAATGGATCTGGCCTATCAAGGGGGACACCCTGTGGTACCTGGAACACATCTGGGAACTTCAACACCAACGAATCCTTTGAAAGGTCTTTCAGACAGACAGAACTACCCGGCTCTGTCAAAAAGGACTGACAACCCTGTTCCAACATCCGAATCGCTCGAACTGCTGAAACCACTACTTTCTCTTGAGCCGGACACAGACATTGGTACTGGATCGGATGAAGCCCAGTCTCCAATTGCACACGACCTCGATGGCAATCGAGAGTGGCCCAATACTTTCCCAACCAGTCCATACCTAGGATCACTTCGTGATTCTTTAGGTGGACACAGACCAAATCCACAGGGAATACCTTTCCCTGTATTAACACTGGGATATTTGACATGAGACCTAGTGAGTTCATGGCTTGCCCTCCGGCCGCCCTCACTATCCCAAAATTATCTCCAGCGTCCAGATAGAACAGACCCTTTCCGACCAGTCCCGGACTCACAAAACTATGTGTAGCCCCTGTGTCGAAAAGTACATGGGTTTCCACACCACCAATCATGAGGGTTCCAAAGATTGAATCAAACGATCCAGAAGCGCCGTCGTCCCAGGACAGCTCATACACCCTTGGTGTTGTGGTCGGCCTACTCTGGGTCGACTTGCCTGTGTCTCCACAACCCTTCCCTTGTCCTCCTTGTAGCTTAGGACAGTCCAACCTGTACTGTCCATTCTTGCCACATAGGAAGCAAGTCACGGAGCCGCTGCCACTGGACTGGTTTGAGAATCGGTTTGGTCGAGTGTAGTTTTGGATCGTGTGATCCATGCTGCCACATTGCACACAAGCCCCCATGGCCTTCCAACAGTCACCGGGATGATTCTTTCCACACTTGGGACATGTAGGTCGGCCACCAGAGGCCTTACCTCCGTCCACCTGGTCCCATTTCCTCTTTTTATCATTTGTCTTGCCCGACGGGCCAGACTGTGACTTAGCCTTAAGCTTAACTTCTTCAGCCAAGTTAGACTCTAGCAAAGCCACCCGTTCCACCAGTTCTCCGACGGTGTTGAAAGTGCGGATCGAGCAATGGGTCTTCAGTTCTGGCCTTAGTCCTCGGATGAACCTACAGACCTGGACTGCCTCGTCCTCCAGCTCTCTTCCAACAAACCGTCTGAGCCGGTTGAACTCTTCTTCGTACTCTCGTACGGTCCTGCGGCCTTGAGCCAAATCTAGAAACTGAGCTTCTAGACGATCCCAAGCCTCAGCAGGGAAGTATTTGCAGTTGAATTCAACTTCAAAGTCCGCAAAATTTTCAAAACTCCCATTGGTGCGCTTGTCCACTGCAAGCCACCAGTTATGCGCGTCCCCTTCCAGGAAGTGAACCGCAATGTCTCGCCTATAATCCTCTGGACAGCGAGTTGATTGAAAGTTTCGGACCAGCCTACTCCTCCACTCGTCTGCCACAATAGGGTCGGTGCTACCGGAGAAATGCTTCGTACCCAACCTGGATAAATGTTGAAGCAGACTCAGATAGTCAACCTTCTTTTCAGACTTTTCCGGTGGCTCGATCTCGATCACCTCGACCGTTTCCACAACTGTACCATTGGTGTTGGGTGTGGTCGTAGCCACAGGCGTAGCCTGGCCAACCGATGAGTTCACTAGTGGCGTGAACAGTTGGGCCATAGCCGCCACCTGAGTCCCCATTACCTTCATGGCCTCTAACAAGTCTTCCTTGGACAGTGTTGCGGGCACATTAGCCGTTCCATCGGCCACTCTCTCATGCTGGTCACCATCACGGTTAGCGTTCGAGGATTCCACTTCCTCATCACTCTCCTGATGTTCCTGACCATCCCGTTGCGTCCCCGTAAGGTTAGCCTGATTAGTTGGCAACACATCTCTAGTGTCAGCCGCGGCCGGATCGGTTTGCAATCCGGACTGATTGGTTCTGTTGGAACTCTGTTTTTACAAAGAATATAGAAGCTGATGTTTTCTGATTTTCCGGTAACATTTCCGGCTACACCGGTGGCTATTCCGGTCAGATCATCAGCTCGTTGTAAAGCTTGTAATGAGCACTACAACCTGGTATATTCACACATCAAAAACAGATTAATATTGAATAAGAAATGATTCTAAGAAGTTGGTAGCTTGGTGTATGTAACACTGCAACTTTTGTCTAAATGACAAAACCAATATTTGTCCCACATCGGGGAATACAAGAGTCATAGAGCAGTATAAATATGGCCTTGTGTCATATGAGTGTAAACGGCTCAGAGGAAGAGAGAGCTCCCCACGCGCGCGCCGCCGCCGCCGTCCGGCCGGCTCGGCTCGGCTCGGCTCGGCGTGGGCGTGGGCGTGGGCTTGGGCTTGGGCTTGGGCTTGGGCTTGGGCTTGGGCTTGGGTGGAGGGCCTTTGGCCCGATAAGAAGTATTCTTTTTGGACCAAGTTAAGCTCAATGTTTTGCCATTTATTTCGAGAAAAAACAGCATACAATTTTATTTAAAACGACAAGTAGTTTGTCTAGAAAATAAAAACGTCATGCATGTTATCCTCTCGAAAATTTTTAAACGAGATAAGAGAGAGTCTTGAGGAAGAATTTTCGGAACTCAACTTCCCTCGATCTCCGCGAGATTCTCGCCCACGTGCAGCAGCTGTTGCGGGAAGTGGGTCGTCTCCGTCTCTTTAAATATCGTCTCTCCTCTTCCTTCATTTCTCAATTTTTTCGAGATCAAAATCCAACAAAAATCCCTCTGCGTAAGTCTATATTGCGAGAGTGTTTCGTAGAGTTTATAGTTCGATAGGGCGATCACGAGTGAGGCGTGATTCGTCTGCCATGGTTTTATCCTGGGACTCTATATTCGTACAGTTCCGTCTCACTAACGGAGCGAATATTTTGAGTTAAGGAAAGAGATCATATCTCGACTCCATGTCTCTTCGCGAATACGATTTCTTATCGTTCTTGTATTCGCTTTATACATTCGTATATTTTCCTTAACATCGCTTTTATTCTATCGTTTTATATCAGTCTGGTTTTCCGGCTTTTACAATCTTAACTCAAAATCGCTTTATGTCTAAAGCTCGAATCGGGTTGAAAAACGATTAATAAAAACGGGTTTTGGAACCGTGTTTGCGATTTGCTTTCTAGCACTTCCGTGAAACGTTTTGATCTTATCTCATAACGATGTTTGCGATTTGCTATACGCTTATCCGCGAAACGTTTCTGCGTTATTCTAAAAACGTGTTTGCGATTTGCTTTACGCTTATCCGCGAAACGTTTCTGATTTATTTCATTACGATTTGCGGATTGCTTTTTAGCATTTTTCGCAAAACATTTTTTGATACATGTTCAAAAACGTTCTATAAATGAATCGTTTCAAGATCGCTTTCTTAAGCGAGTTTCTGAAACATTCTAAGTCTATTAAAAATAAAAATAAAAAATATTGTTTCTGCGAACGCTTATAAGCGAGTTTGCAAAACGTTTTTTCAAGACTTATATCGATATGATTTGGTTCAAACACCAAAAATGAACATCGATTTTAGACTATTATTTTCTTTAAAATAATATGTTAATTGTTGAATGGAGTACTAATCCGTTTTCATGGTTTCTCTACAGAAAAATGACAAACGAGAACGACACCCCCACTCCCATGGACACCTCGGATGTCATTCAGACTCCACTCAACGCTGCAGCAACTGGCGTGACAACCGCTGGAAACATCACAGCGTCAACCACTGCAGCAACAACGAGCACTTTCCTCCCTGCGGGGAATGCTGCTGATGAAACCACTCGCCGTACCCTATTCGGTGCTGGTCTTTATCAGACGGGCTCAATTTCAGCAACTGCAAGTGGTCCGGTGGCAGTTCAAACTCCTCCGACTGTCCTTAGTGTGTTCACTCAAGGACTGATGCCAAACCAATTTGATGGCAAAGGCTTCAAAACGTGGCAGAAGAAGATGTTGTTCTTCCTGGCAACGATGAAGCTGGAGAAGTTCCTCCAGGAGGACAAGCCCCTTATGCCTTACGGGATTGATGATGTTCACAGCCTCGCAACTGTTGACATATGGGTGCATTCCGACTTCATCTGCAAAGGCTACATTTTGGGTCGCCTCATTGACCCATTGTACCGTGTCTACTGTGAGATCCCCACGGCGAAAGAGCTATGGAGATCACTAGACAAGAAGTACAGAGGTGAGGACGCTGGCTGCCAGAAGTATGTGGTCTCAAAATTCCACGACTTCAAAATGGTGGATTCAAAACCCATCATGGATCAGGTGGAAGCGCTTCAGCTCATTTGCCATGAAATCGCTGCTGAAGGAATGTCCATCTGCGAGACATTCACAACTCTCAGCTTCATTGAAAAGCTTCCTCCAAGCTATGCGGATTTCAAGAACTACTTGAAGCACAAGAAGAAGAAGATGGGGCTCGAGGAGCTCATCACGAGGCTTCAGATGGAATCCAGAAACCGAACTGCTGCAAAGGTCGGTACAAAGGAGCACAGTGTCAACATGGCTGAGCACAAAGGCAAAGGAAAGGCCCACGCCTATTCTCCTGCCAAGCCTTCCAAAACTGTTGCAGCCTTGAAGGCTTCTGGAAAAAAACTTCAAGAACAAAGGTATTGAGATCAATGCGAATGTGGAGAAGTTCAAAGGGAAATGTCACTACTGCCACAAAGTGGGGCACAAGACAGTTGAATGTCGCAAAAAGATCAAGGATGAGAAGGCTCAGGCAAATCTCACTGAGGAGGATCTCGTTGCTGTGGTGACTGAAGCGAACATGGTTGAAAGCAACAACCCCAAGGAATGGTGGTATGACACTGGTGCAACCACCCACATTTGCACCGATAGGGCGATGTTCAGCACCTATCAGAAAAGCAAGACTGAGGAGAAGCTCAAGATGGGAAACACTGCAGTCTCCAAGATTGAAGGACGCGGCAATGTGATTTGAAGATGACATCTGGACGTGAGGTCACTCTGACAAATGTGAAGCATGTGCCTGACATGAGGAAGAACCTAGTCTCGGGAACCTTGCTCAGCAAGAATGGATTCGCCACAAGTTTTGAGGCGGATAAGCTCGTGATTAGGAAGAATGGGATGTATTTGGGAAGGGGATATGTTAAGGGTGGACTTGTCAAGTTGAATGTAATGACAGTCACTCCAAAAGTTGTAGCTCCAAAAGTTTCAATGAATAAGAATGAGCCAGTTGCTTATTTGGTTGAGTCTTTTAATATATGGCATGAAAGATTAGGCCATGTAAACTACAAATCTATACAAAGATTAATGAATTTAAATCTAATTCCTAAATGCAAAACAAGTAAACAAAAATGTGAAGTATGAGTACAGGCTAAGCTCACAAAAACGCCATCACCTCGTGTGGAAAGAACTAATAAACCTCTAGATTTAATTCACACCGATTTATGTGATTTAAAATACTTACAAACTAGAGGCGGTAAAAAGTACTTTGTGACCTTCATAGATGACTGCACAAAATATTGTTATGTTTATTTATTACATAGCAAAGATGAAACCTTAGAAAAATTTAAAGAATTTAAACTCGAGGTTGAAAATCAGCTTAAAACAACTATTAAAGTAGTTAGAAGCGATAGAGGAGGCGAGTATGATGGTCCATTTAATGCATTTTGTAAAGAACATGGAATAATTCATCAAACTACAGCTCCTTACTCACCAGAATCGAATGGAGTTGCTGAACGCAAAAATCGAACTCTAAAAGAGATGATGAATGCTATGTTGCAGGAATCTGGGTTACCCCAGAACATGTGGGGGGGAAGCGTTGCTTACCACTAATTATATCCTCAACAAGATTCCACACAAAGTAACTGGCAAAACTCCATATGAATTATGGAAAGGTAATTTACCTTCGTATAAATACCTCAAAGTGTGGGGGTGCCTGGCAAAAGTTGCGGTACCGCCACCAAAAAAGGTCACCATTGGACCTAAAACAGTGGACTGCATCTTCATCGGATATGCACATAAAAGTAATGCTTATCGATTTCTGGTACATAAATCTGAAATATCAGACATTCATGAAAATACAGTCATGGAATCAAGAAATGCATCTTTCTTCGAAAATATTTTTCCATATAAGGAAAAACAAGGTTCAAAACGAACTCGAGAAGAAAGAGACAATGACAAAAACTCAGAAACTGAGACAAACGTCGAGATTTCTATAAATGATATTTCAGAAAATGGAGAAAAAGATGAACCTCGAAAGAGCAAAAGAGCTCGAAAGAAAATCTTTTGGAGAAGATTTCCTAATGGCATTTTTAGTAGAAAATGTTCCAAAAACGTTGGCAGAAGCCATGGCTTCACCAGAAGCTCCATTTTGGAATGAAGCTGTCAGGAGTGAATTGATTCGATCATGCAAAATTATACTTATTACATAACGGATTTACCACCTGGCTGCAAAGCATTAGGGAATAAATGGATAATGACACGAAAACCTGGTGGAAAATACAAGTCTAGGCTTGTAGTTCAAGGATTCCGACAAAAGGAAGGCCTTGACTATTTTGATACATATTCTCCAGTGACGAGAATAACATCAATAAGACTGATGATAGCTATCGCAGCCTTAAGAGACTTAGAAATCCATCAAATGGATGTAAAAACTGCTTTTCTAAATGGTGATTTAGAAGAGGAAATTTACATGAAACAACCTGAAGGTTTTGTCATTCCCGGACAGGAAGACAGAGTATGTCGACTTGTAAAGTCACTTTATGGGCTTAAACAAGCTCCTAAACAATGGCACGAAAAATTTGACAACACAATGATGTCAAATGGTTTCAAAATCAATGAATGTGACAAATGCATATACTACAAATGCATATACTACATGTTTTGCTATGTCTATATGTAGATGATATGCTCATTATTGGAAGCAATAAAGACATTATCAATCAAACAAAGAACATGCTCAAAGGGACATTTGAGATGAAAGACTTGGGATTAGTAGATGTAATTCTCGGGGTTAAAGTCACAAGAAATTCAAACGGAATTATCTTAACCCAATCTCATTATGCTCAAACAATATTAGAAAGATTTAAAAATTACTCTAATAGTACGGCAAAAACTCCGTTAGATTCCCAAATGCACTTGACGAAGAATTCAGGTGAGGCGGTTTCACAAAACGAGTATGCACGTGTGATCGGAAGTCTCATGTACTTGACAAATTGTACTAGACCGGATCTGGCGCATGCAGTAAACGTACTTAGTCGATATACAAGTAATCCAGGTCATACACACTGGAAAGCCATAACGAGGGTACTCAATTACTTGCGCTACACCAAAGATTTTGGGCTTCACTATGGTAAAGAACCAGCAGTTTTAGAAGGATACAGTGATGCTAACTGGATATCAGATTCTAAAAACTCAAAATCCACGAGTGGATATGTCTTTACACTAGGAGGAGCAGCAATATCATGGAAATCTACCAAGCAAACAGTGTTAGCTAGATCTACCATGGAATCTGAGTTCATAGCTTTAGACAAAGCAGCAGAAGAAGCTGAATGGCTTAGAAATTTTTTGGAAGATATTCCTATGTGGGAGAAACCTGTGCCAGCTATACGCATACATTGTGATAGTCAATCAGCAATAGCTCGGGCTCAGAATAATCTCTACAATGGTAAATCTCGTCACATCAGAAGACGACATAAAACCATTAGACAACTTATCTCAACAGGTGTAATTACAATAGACTACATCAAATCGGCTGACAACCTAGCAGATCCATTTACTAAAGGTTTGTCACGAGATGTTGTTGCTAAATCATCAAAAGGAATGGGTTTAAAGCCTGTAACGAATGAGGATGCTTGATTGCAACCTTACCTATCATGACTGGAGATCCCAAGACGTAGGTTCAAAGGGAAAACAAAATCAAACAGAATCTAACCAAAGCACTTGAGACAAGTAGTCTCTTCCCAGCTCCTAAGATGATAAAAGTGCTAACAAATGTGAGAAGGATAAGCATAAGCTTTTAATGATTCCATAGCTTCATAAGCGGAGTATTACTCAATACTTTTCATGGTCAATCACCTAATGAGTGTGAAATGAGGCCGTTTCTAGGAGAATGAATGCAAGGCTATATTCTCTAAGTTCACTCATGAAAACCAGGAATAGTTCAGGGCCACAATGAACACAATAGAGAACTAAGTTCTACGAGAAAATGATGCTGCGTTATGCCTGTTGTCTCGGTTTACATAAAACACCGGTTGGTTCAAGACATCATGCTCACCTTCTGGTAAAGTAAACCCGACAGATATTAACTATGAGTGGTTCAAGGCTTAAAAATGCCACCAACTCAAACACAGTCAATTTTCGCAAACACTCTCGATAAGTCTGTCTAGTCTAGTCATGATTAGAATAAGTATAGTTCTTTCTTTAGAGTCTATCGAGTCTACATTTAGTCTGCATATGTTTAGAAGAGTCATTTCTATTCATGTGGGGGGTTGTTGGAACTCTGTTTTTACAAAGAATATAGAAGCTGATGTTTTCTGATTTTCCGGTAACATTTCCGGCTACACCGGTGGCTATTCCGGTCAGATCATCAGCTCGTTGTAAAGCTTGTAATGAGCACTACAACCTGGTATATTCACACATCAAAAACAGATTAATATTGAATAAGAAATGATTCTAAGAAGTTGGTAGCTTGGTGTATGTAACACTGCAACTTTTGTCTAAATGACAAAACCAATATTTGTCCCACATCGGGGAATACAAGAGTCATAGAGCAGTATAAATATGGCCTTGTGTCATATGAGTGTAAACGGCTCAGAGGAAGAGAGAGAGCTCCCCACGCGCGCGCCGCCGCCGCCGTCCGGCCGGCTCGGCTCGGCTCGGCTCGGCGTGGGCGTGGGCGTGGGCGTGGGCTTGGGCTTGGGTGGAGGGCCTTTGGCCCGATAAGAAGTATTCTTTTTGGACCAAGTTAAGCTCAATGTTTTGCCATTTATTTCGAGAAAAAACAGCATACAATTTTATTTAAAACGACAAGTAGTTTGTCTAGAAAATAAAAACGTCATGCATGTTATCCTCTCGAAAATTTTTAAACGAGATAAGAGAGAGTCTTGAGGAAGAATTTTCGGAACTCAACTTCCCTCGATCTCCGCGAGATTCTCGCCCACGTGCAGCAGCTGTTGCGGGAAGTGGGTCGTCTCCGTCTCTTTAAATATCGTCTCTCCTCTTCCTTCATTTCTCAATTTTTTCGAGATCAAAATCCAACAAAAATCCCTCTGCGTAAGTCTATATTGCGAGAGTGTTTCGTAGAGTTTATAGTTCGATAGGGCGATCACGAGTGAGGCGTGATTCGTCTGCCATGGTTTTATCCTGGGACTCTATATTCGTACAGTTCCGTCTCACTAACGGAGCGAATATTTTGAGTTAAGGAAAGAGATCATATCTCGACTCCATGTCTCTTCGCGAATACGATTTCTTATCGTTCTTGTATTCGCTTTATACATTCGTATATTTTCCTTAACATCGCTTTTATTCTATCGTTTTATATCAGTCCGGTTTTCCGGCTTTTACAGGTTCTGTCCATGGCCACTTGACTAGACTGACCGGCCGTTTTCTTACTCCTTCGGGACTTTCCCGATTTGCTTTTTCCAGCCTAAGGATTCAGACAACGTTAGTACGAAACATACTAAACATAAACAGAACAAAACAATCCCTAGACTAAGCAATCAAACCTCACCGTGAGACCTAATCAGTTGGCTGTGTGTGTGTGTGTGTGTGTGTGTGTGTGGACTACATAACCCAACTATCCTAGAATCAAGCATGCTCTGATACCAACTTGTAAGACCCGAACCCTGGCCTCTCGACCTGATGGAGTCCGCAGGCTTACTTATTAATTTCTTTGCTTGTTTGATCCATTTTAAGTCTTTTATTTACTAAGTCATATTCGAATATGAGGTTCATAAACAAAGGAACAGATTGCACAGCGGAATAATAATGTGTTAACTTGTATTACTTAGAAACATGAGATTCAATACACAACTTCTTAACAGTCTCATAGACAATCACTAGTTCATCCCTAGCATCATCTAACCACACGTTACACAGCCTCTCACTGACCGAGGCTTCACGGCTCCTTGGCTTGACCAGAACCATCCTTAGTTTCTGAAACCACAACCAGATACGCATTAATCATAACCGAGAATAGAACATATTGATTCTACAATGCTTGGCTTGGTTCCTAAAACTTAGATAAACCTCAGTCAACATAATCATAAAAAGTATGAACCTATCTACCGTATCCTAAGTCATTCAACCAACCACCCCTTGACTTAGAATCAGATAGATAGTCCAGAATAGATAAACAGGACACACGAACAGATCCGGATCGTCCCAAAGACCAATCCGTCTAACCGGATAGAATCTAGGTGCGATCGGCCAATGAAGTCTGGCTCAATGGCCCAATGGACTTCCTTACCTGATCCGGCCTTAGGCCTGGATCCAATTGGCCGAGTAAGCCTCAAGCCTAATCCGGAAGGCTTAGCAACCGGTCAGACCTTGCGACTCTATCTTGGCTTAGACAAACCGTGACCTTGTCTGAACTAGACAAGCCATAGGCTGATCCATAAGGATCGGTCCTAACCTGTCCCGAAAGACACCGTTTGGAACATGCACCCTTTGGCCATTCGTGCCTCTTGGTCCTCGTACCTTTTGATGTTCGTAACCTTTGGTATCTCGTACCTTTTGATCACTGACACCCTTTGGCAACTCACAACCTTTGCACACTCATGACTCTTGACAACTCGTGCCCTTTGGGTCATTCCCAACCGTTCGTCCCAACCGCCCAGTCATGGTGCGATCGGATCATCCGACTAACCGACCCGTGTCTAGGCTAGCGGTTTGATTATGTTCGGCCAAAACCTAGGGACGTGTCCCTTGGACTCAACCAACACAACCTTTCGTGTGTAACCAGAGAGAAGAGAAGAGAAATGAATTGAAACAGATAAGGAGAGCCGGATGGGACTTAGGAACCGAGCAGAGCCGCGGTGCGGTTGCATGGACCGTCCGTTTGGTCTGATGGAGCCACCGCCCATCACATACCTTGTGAACCACGTCTGGGTTCTCCATGCTCTTCTCTTTGTCTTGATCTCCCATTCTTGACCGGAGTTAGTTCCCAAACGATCAGAGTCGCCGAAACACAACACCACCACACTCGGCCTTTCTCTTGGCCGAAACTCTCTCTTTCTCTCTTTCTTTCTCTCTACGTTTTTCTCTGAGTATTTTACTCTGGAATTGGATAATGAAATCGACAGGAGAGCCCCCATATTTATAGAAAACGAGGGGGTAAGTCTTGCCCCACGAACAGGCACGACTTGCTAGCGAATGGGCACCATCGGCCAAGGGTTGTCCCCTTTCGGCCACTTGCAAGCATAGTCACCAGCCCAACCCACGCCCCAAACCTGATGGACTTAGCCCACGGCCTTGCCCAAAGACCCAACCGCCCATGGCCCCATGGCCGGACCTCACAGCCCGCCACTGACCCGGACCCGGACCACCGGCCTAAAGCCCGAACAGTCCATCTAGCTGAGGTGAGCTGACTCTCAGCTGCCTCAGCTGGGTGAGTTAGTAGTCCAGCTAGTGGAGCTGACTTAGTAGGGACTAAGCTGGAGTGAACTAAACCTAACTTCATTGACTTGGTCGAGCTACTCGTCCACTTCGTCCAGTTACCGTCTTACTCGTCTTAGCTGTCTCTTAGCTTGTATAAGGTTAAGTCTAAGTTTCCTTATGATCTTAACCTTCTTTCTCGACCATCTTCCAACGTCTGGGTGAGTTAGTAGTCCAGCTAGCTAAGGTGAGCTGACTCTCAGCTGCCTCAGCTGGGTGAGTTAGTAGTCCAGCTAGTGGAGCTGACTTAGTAGGGACTAAGCTGGAGTGAACTAAACCTAACTTCATTGACTTGGTCGAGCTACTCGTCCACTTCGTCCAGTTACCGTCTTACTCGTCTTAGCTGTCTCTTAGCTTGTATAAGGTTAAGTCTAAGTTTCCTTATGATCTTAACCTTCAGTCTTATGACATCAAGGCAAGCGTTCCATGGTCGAGAAAGAAGGTTAAGATCATAAGGAAACTTAGACTTAACCTTATACAAGCTAAGAGACAGCTAAGACGAGTAAGACGGTAACTGGACGAAGTGGACGAGTAGCTCGACCAAGTCAATGAAGTTAGGTTTAGTTCACTCCAGCTTAGTCCCTACTAAGTCAGCTCCACTAGCTGGACTACTAACTCACCCAGCTGAGGCAGCTGAGAGTCAGCTCACCTCAGCTAGATGGACTGTTCGGGCTTTAGGCCGGTGGTCCGGGTCCGGGTCAGTGGCGGGCTGTGAGGTCCGGCCATGGGGCCATGGGCGGTTGGGTCTTTGGGCAAGGCCGTGGGCTAAGTCCATCAGGTTTGGGGCGTGGGTTGGGCTGGTGACTATGCTTGCAAGTGGCCGAAAGGGGACAACCCTTGGCCGATGGTGCCCATTCGCTAGCAAGTCGTGCCTGTTCGTGGGGCAAGGCTTATCCCCTCGTTTTCTATAAATATGGGGGCTCTCTGGTCGATTTCATTATCCAATTCCAGAGTAAAATACTCAGAGAAAAACGTAGAGAGAAAGAAAGAGAGAAAGAGAGAGTTCCGGCCAAGAGAAAGGCCGATTGTGGTGGTGTTGTGTTCCGGCGACTCTGATCGTTTGAGAACTAACCCCGGTCAAGAATGGGAGATCAAGGCAAGGAGAAGAGCATGGAGAACCCAGACGTGGTTCACAAGGTATGTGATGGGCCGTGGCTCCATCAGACCAAACGGACGGTCCATGCAACCGCACCGCGGCTCTGCTCGGTTCCTAATCCCATCGGGCTCTCCTTATCTGTTTCAATTCGTTTCTCTTCTCTTCTCTCTGGTTAAACACGAAAGGTTGTGTTGGTTGACTCCAAGGGACACGTCCCTAGGTTTGGCCGAACATAATCAAACCGCTAGCCTAGACACGGGTCGGTTAGTCGGATGATCCGAACGCACCAAGACTGGGCGGTTAGGACGAATGGTTGGGAATGACCCAAAGGGCACGAGTTGTCAAGAGTCATGAGTGTCCAAAGGTTGTGAGTTGCCAAAGGGTGTCAGTGACCAAAAGGTACGAGAAACCAAAGGTTACGAACATCAAAAGGTATGAGGACCAAGAGGCACGAATGACCAAAGGGTGCATGTTCCAAACGGTGTCTTTTGGGAGAGGTTAGGACTGATCCTTGTGGATCAGCCTATGGCTTGTCTAGTTAAGACAAGGTCACGGTTTGTCTAAGCCAAGGTAGAGTCGCAAGGTCTGACCGGTTGCTAAGCCTTCCGGATTAGGCTTGAGGCTTACTCACCGATTGGATCCAGGCCTAAGGCCGGATCAGGTAAGGGAGTCCGTTGGGCCATTGAGCCGGACTTCATTGGCCGGTCGCACCTAGATTCTATCCAGTTAGACGGATTGGTCTTTGGGGACGATCCGGATCTGTTCGTGTGTTCTGTTTATCTATTCTGGACTATCTATCTGATTCTAAGTCAAGGGGTGGTTGGTTGAATGACTTAGGATACTTTTATGATTATGTTGACTGAGGTTTATCTAAGTTCTAGGAACCAAGCATTTTAGAATCAATCCGTTCTATTCTCGGTTATGATTAATGCTTATCTGGTTGTGGTTTCAGGAACTAAGGATGGTTCTGGTCAAGCCAAGGAGCCGTGAAGGCTCGGTCAGTGAGAGGCTGTGTAACGTGTGGTTAGATGATGCTAGGGATGAACTAGTGATTGTCTATGAGACTGTTAAGAAGTTGTGTATTGAATCTCATGTTTCCAAGTAATACAAAGTTTATACATTGTTATTCCGCTGTGCAATCTGTTCCTTTGTTTATGAACCTCATATTCGAATATGACTTAGTAACTAAAAGACTTAAAATGGATCAAACAAGCAAAGAAATTAATAAGTAAGCCTGCGGACTCCATCAGGTCGAGAGGCCAGGGTTCGGGTCTTACAAGTTGGTATCAGAGCATGCTTGATTCTAGGATAGTTGGGTTATGCAGACCACACACACACACACACGCAGCCAGCTGATTAGGTCTCACGGTGAGGTTTGATTGCTTAGTCTAGGGATTGTTTTGTTCTGTTTATGTTAGTGTGTTTCGTACTAACATTGTCTGAATCCTTAGGCTGGAAAAGCAAATCGGGAAAGTCCCGAAGGAGTAAGAAAACAGCCGGTCAGTCTAGTCAAGTGGCCATGGACGGGACCAATCTATCCGGATTGCAAACCGATCCGGCCGCGGCTGACACTAGAGACGTGTTGCCAACTGATCAGGCTAATCTTACGGGGACGCAACAGGATGGTCAGGAACATCGGGAGAGTGATGAGGAAGTGGAATCCTCGAACGCTAACCGTGATGGTGACCAGCATGAGAGAGTGGCCGATGGAACGGCTAATGTGCCCGCAACACTGTCCAAAGAGGACTTGTTAGAGGCCATGAAGGTAATGGGGACTCAGGTGGCGGCTATGGCACAACTGTTCACGCCACTAGTGAACTCCTCGGTTGGCCAGGCTACGCCTGTGGCTACGACCACCCCCACCAATGGTCCAGTTGTGGAAACGGTTGAGGTGATTGAGATCGATCCACCGGAAAAGTCTGAAAAGAAGGTGGACTATCTGAGTCTGCTTCAACATTTATCCAGGTTGGGTACGAAGCATTTTTCCGGTAGCACCGACCCTATTGTGGCAGACGAGTGGAGGAGTAGGCTGGTCCGAAACTTTCAATCAACTCGCTGTCCAGAGGATTACAGACGAGACATTGCGGTTCACTTCCTGGAAGGGGACGCGCATAACTGGTGGCTTGCAGTGGACAAGCGCACCAATGGGAGTTTGGAAAGTTTTGCGGACTTTGAAGTTGAATTCAACCGCAAATACTTCCCTGCTGAGGCTTGGGATCGTCTGGAAGCTCAGTTTCTAGATTTTTCCCAAGGCCGCAGGACCGTACGAGAGTACGAAGAAGAGTTCAACCGGCTCAGACGGTTTGTTGGAAGAGAGCTGGAGGACGAGGCAGTCCAGGTCCGTAGGTTCATCCGAGGCCTAAGGCCAGAACTGAAGACCCATTGCTCGATCCGCACTTTCAACACCGTCGGAGAACTGGTGGAACGGGTGGCTTTGCTAGAGTCTAACTTGGCTGAAGAAGCTAAGCTTAAGGCTAAGTCACAGTCTGGCCCGTCGGGCAAGACAAATGATAAAAAGAGGAAGTGGGACCAGGTGGACGGAGGTAAGACCTCTGGTGGCCGACCTACATGTCCCAAGTGTGGAAAGAATCATCCCGGTGAGTGCTGGAAGGCCATGGGGGCTTGTGTGCGATGAAGCAGCATGGATCACACGATCCAAAACTGCACTCGACCAAACCGATTCTCAGACCAGTCCAGTGGCAGCAGCTCCGTGACTTGCTTCCTATGTGGCAAGACGGGACACTACAAGTCAGACTGTCCTAAGCTACAAGGAGGACAAGGGAAGGGCCGTGGAGACACAGGCAAGTCGACCCAGAGTAGGCCGACCACAACACTAAGGGTGTATGAGCTGTCCCGGGACGACGGTGCTTCTGGATCGTTTGATTCGATCTCTGGTAATTCCTAAATTTTTCTTTTTACATTCAAGTAGAAAATGCTTGGTATGGAACCTAGAATGTCTAGGGGATTCTGATGGGGGTCTCTGTTAGGAACCCTCATGATTGGTGGTGTGGAAACCCACGTACTTTTTGACACAGGGGCTACACATAGTTTTGTGAGTCCGAGACTGGTCGGAAAGGGTCTGTTATGTCTGGACGCTGGAGATAATTTTGGGATAGTGAGGGCGGCCGGAGGGCAAGCCATGAACTCACTAGGTCTCATGTCAAATATCCCAGTGTCAATACAGGGAAAGGTATTCCCTGTGGATTTGGTCTGTGTCCACCTAAAGAATCACGAAGTGATCCTAGGTATGGACTGGTTGGGAAAGTATCCGGCCACTCTCGATTACCATAGAGGTCGTGTGCAATTGGAGACTGGGCTTTGACCGATCCAATACCAATGTCTGTGTCCGGCTCAAGAGAAAGTAGTGGTTTCAGCAGTTCGAGCGATTCAGATGTTGGAACAGGGTTGTCAGTCCTTTTTGGCTACAATTACAACTACAGAGCCGGGCAGTTCTGTCTGTCTGAAAGACCTTTCAGAGGATTCGTTGGTGTCGAAGTTCCCAGATGTGTTCCAGGTACCTCAGGGTGTCCCCCCTGATAGGTCGGATCCATTTACGATTGAACTAGAGCCAGGGACAGCTCCGCTGTCCAGGAGTCCGTACCGGATGGCTCCGGCCGAGATGGCCGAGCTAAAGAAGCAATTGGACGAATTGCTTGACAAGGGGTTCATACGGCCAAGTAGCTCCCCTTGGGGTGCACCAGTCCTCTTTGTGAAAAAGAAGGATGGTAGCATGCGTCTGTGCATCGACTATCGAGGGTTGAACAGGGTCACTGTGAAGAACAAGTACCCGTTGCCCAGGATAGACGAGCTGTTGGATCAACTCAAAGGAGCCAAGTGGTTTTCCAAGATTGATTTGGCTTCAGGGTATCATCAGATCCCTATAGAGCCAAATGATATTAGGAAGACGGCATTTAGGACCAGGTACGGTCATTACGAGTTCGTAGTGATGCCGTTCGGTCTGACCAATGCACCTGCCGCTTTCATGAAAATGATGAACAGCGTGTTCCGGGATTTCTTGGATGAATTCGTGATCATCTTCATTGATGATATCCTAATTTATTCGAAGGATGAGGAATCTCATAGGAAACACTTGAGAGCCGTGCTGGAACGATTACGAGAACACAAACTCTATGCTAAACTCAGTAAATGCAGTTTTTGGCAGAAGAGTATTGGGTTCCTCGGCCATATTGTTTCCGATCAGGGCATCTCGGTGGATCCAGAGAAGATCAGGGCAATCAAGGATTGGCCCCGACCACGCAGTGCCACGGAAGTCAGAAGCTTCTTAGGGCTGGCAGGTTACTATAGGAAGTTTGTGAAGGATTCGCAAGCCTGGCTCAGCCTATGACGCGGTTGACTGGGAAGGACGTTAAGTTCACATGGGCTGAAGAGTGTGAGGAATGTTTCTCCGCACTTAAGAACATGCTGACTAGCACACCCGTCCTGGTGCTTCCGGAGGCCGACCAACCATATGTGGTCTATACGGACGTGTCCATCACTGGACTAGGTTGCGTATTGACCCAGCATGGGAAGGTCATTGCCTATGCGTCCAGGCAGTTGAGGAAACATGAGGGAAACAACCCCACCCATGATCTCGAAATGGCTACGGCAGTATTCGCCTTAAAGATTTGGCGATCATACTTATATGGCGCCAAAGTTCAGATACTTACGGACCATAAGAGTCTTAAGTATATATTCACCCAGCCTGAGTTAAACTTAAGGCAGAGGAGGTGGATGGAATTCGTAGCTGACTACGATTTGGACTTCACCTACTATCCGGGAAAGGCTAATCTGGTAGTAGACGGTTTGAGCCGGAAGAGGGCTGACGTATCGGCCGAACGGGAGGCGGACGACCTGGACGGTATGGTCCGTGCTCTGCGGCTGAACGTGCTGACTATGGCAACCGAAGCTTTGGGGTTGGAGGCGGTTAACCAAGCCGACCTGCTTACTCGAATCCGGTTGGCTCAAGGTCAGGACGAGAACCTGAATAAGGTTGCTCAGAATGATAGGACGGAGTACCAGACTGCAAAGGATGGTACCATCCTAGTAAACGGATGGATCAGTGTTCCTAATGATATAAGTCTAAAGGAAGAGATTATCAGGGAGGCTCATAAGTCCAAGATGTACCAGAACCTTAAGAAATTTTATCATTGGATCCGTATGAAGGCAGATGTTACGGAGTGGGTGGCCAAGTGTTCCACTTGCCAACTCATCAAAGCAGAACATCAGGTGCCTAGTGGGTTATTGCAAAGCTTGCCTATTCCGGAATGGAAATGGGATCACATCACAATGGACTTTGTGACCGGGTTCCCTACCACAAGGAATAAGAAAGATGCGGTTTGGGTTGTGGTTGATCGACTAACCAAATCAGCACACTTCCTGGCTATCAAGAAGTCGGATGGGGTAGATCAGATTGTATGTAAGTACATTGATGAGATCGTCCGACTACATGGTGTGCCGGCAAGCATAGTTTCAGATAGGGATTCAAGGTTTACATCTTACTTCTGGAAAGCTTTCCAAAAATCTTTAGGAACAAGAGTGAACATGAGTACAGCCTATCACCCACATACTGATGGACAGTCGGAACGTACGATCCAGACGTTGGAAGATATGTTGCGAGCATGTGTTTTACACTGGGGTGATTCCTGGGAAAAACATCTACCCCTGGTAGAATTTGCTTAAAACGATAGTTTCCATAGTAGTATTGGCATGTCGCCATACGAAGCTCTGTATGCGCGTCCATGCAGGACACCCTTGTGCTGGACCCAAGTTGGGGAACGCAGCATGATTGGTCCAGAGATTGTCGAAGAGACAACCGAAAAGATCAAGTTCTTGAGGGACAAGATGAGACAGACACAAGATCGCCAAAAGAACTATGCAGATCGAAGGAGGAAAGATCTCGAGTTTCAAGTAGGTGACTTGGTGTATCTCAAAATGATTACCTTCAAAGGACGAGTCCAAATTTCCAGGAGACGGAAGTTAGACCCGAGATACTTGGGGCCGTTCAAGGTCATTGAAAGAGTTGGGATGGTGGCCTACAAGTTGGACTTTCCGGCCAAGAAGGACGCATTTCATAATGTGTTCCACGTCTCCCAACTTTGGAAATGTTTGACGGACCAAGACATCGCTCTTCCTGCCATTCCAAACAATCTTGGTAAGAACCTAACCTTGGGAACGAGGCCAGTTCGAATCATAGATAGGATGGAAAAAGCAACAAGGAAGAAAACGGTCCAGATGGTCAAGGTCGTCTGGGACTGTAATGGTCAGGATATAATCACTTGGGAAACCGAAGCTAGAATGAAAGCAGAGTACCCAGAGTGGTTGGATCAGTTTGTTTCCGAGGAAGCATTCGATTCAGATTCGAGGACGAATCCATCCCAAGGGGGGGGGAGACTTGTCACGCCCCCAATCCTGAGTAGGATTGTTGGGACGGCCATGGTTCGAGGAAACATGCAACCCAGTCTTAGGACATCAAGGCAAGCGTTCCATGGTCGAGAAAGAAGGTTAAGGACATAAGGAAACTTAGACTTAACCTTATACAAGCTAAGAGATAGCTAGGACGAGTAAGACGGTAGCTGGACGAAGTGGACGAGTAGCTCGGCCAGCTCAATGAAGCTAGGTTCAGTTCACTCCAGCTCAGTCCCTAATAAGTCAGCTCCACTAGCTGGACTACTAGCTCACTCAGCTGAGGCAGCTGAGAGTCAGCTCATCTCAGCTAGACGGACTGTCCGGGCTTTAGGCCGATGATCCGGGTCCGGGTCAGTGGCGGGCTGTGAGGTCCGGCCATGAGGCCATGGGCTGTTGGGTGTTTGGACAAGGCCGTGGGCTAAGTCCAGGAGGCCTGGGGCGTGGGTTGGGCTTGTGACCGACCCCAAACCCAATCAGAAAGGGCGAAGGGATGCAAGTGGCCAAAAGGGGACAACCCTTGGCCGATGGTGCCCATTCGCTAGCAAGTCGTGCCTGTTCGTGGGGCAAGACTTACCCCCTCGTTTTCTATAAATATGGGGGCTCTCTGGTCGATTTCATTATCCAATTCCTGAGTAAAAAACTCAGAGAAAAACGTAGAGAGAAAGAAAGAGAGAAAGAGAGAGTTCCGGCCAAGAGAAAGGCCGATTGTGGTGGTGTTGTGTTCCGGCGACTCTGATCGTTTGAGAACTAACCCCGGTCAAGAATGGGAGATCAAGACAAGGAGAAGAGCATGGAGAACCCAGACGTGGTTCACATGGTATGTGATGGGCCGTGGCTCCATCAGACCGAACGGACGTTCCATGCGACCGCACCGCGGCTCTGCTCGGTTCCTAAGTCATCCGGCTCTCCTTATCTGTTTCAATTTGTTTCTCTTCTCTTCTCTCTGGTTAAACACGAAAGGTTGTGTTGGTTGAGTCCAAGGGACACGTCCCTAGGTTTTGGCGGAACATAATCAAACCGCTAGCCTAGACACGGGTCGGTTAGTCGGATGATCCGATCGCACCAAGACTGGGCGGTTAGGACGAACGGTTGGGAATGACCCAAAGGGCACGAGTTGTCAAGAGTCATGAGTGTCCAAAGGTTGTGAATTGCCAAAGGGTGTCAGTGACGAAAAGGTACGAGATACCAAATGTTACGAACATCAAAAGGTACGAGGACCAAGAGGCATGATTGGCCAAAGGGTGCATGTTCCAAACGGTGTCTTTCGGGACAGGTTAGGACCGATCCTTATGGATCAGCCTATGGCTTGCCTAGTTAGGACAAGGTCACAGTTTGTCTAAGCCAAGATAGAGTCGCAAGGTCTGACCGTTTGCTAAGCCCTCCGGATTAGGCTTGAGGCTTACTCGGCCGATTGGATCCAGGCATAAGGCCGGATCAGGTAAGGGAGTCCGTTGGGCCATTGAGCCGGACTTCATTGGCCGGTCGCACCTAAATTCTATCCGGTTAGACGGATTGGTCTTTGGGGACGATCCGGATCTGTTCGTGTGTTCTGTTTATCTATTCTGGACTATCTATTGTTGGATGTGACGCACCGGTCCAACACAACGAAGTGGTTCGCTTGGAGATGACCTCACCAAGAGAAGTATGAATGTTCTAAGCAAAGAACAATGAGAGAAGACTCAAAAGAAGCAAAGGAAAATCGATGTGATTTTATTAAGTGGTATCATCACATACTTATAAGGTTTGTGAGTCAAAGAAACATAAAGACATTTGTGGGAAAAGACAACATAGAAGATAGAAATGAATGAAAACAAGACATAGAAACTAGAAATGAAGACTTTGACTAAAGACTGGTCAAGGTGCGGATTCTTGTGTTGACTGGTCCAGATTCACAAAGATGTCCAAGTTCATTCTGTGGTGATCAGGTCATCCGCGGTAAGGAGCAGAACGGATGTAAGGCTGACCGCATGGTTGATCGTCGATGATCCATGAACGGATGAAGAGATAGCTCGACCCAAATCTTCAGAGAGCTTAAGTATCCTTCCTTTGGAGTAGTTGGAAGCATCGATCATCATGAAATCATCAAAGTGGTTGGAAAGGTCGTGATCAGCATGATCCGGGCGTGCGGTACGTCCCAAACGGGCCAGGAAAGATAGGCTAAGTCCGGAATCTGATTCTTCTCGATGATCATGGGTTCTGGATTGACTGTTGGCTCTAGAATGGCGAATGGGTCGGGGAAGAATGCCTGTGGTTTGGCTGATTCGGTCATCAGGTCGTGGATCCATCCTTAGGTCACGTCCGGGTTCACTCGGGTCGATCCTGTACACGGCTCTGTCCGTTGATCTGGTACGGCTGAATTGCTGAACCTCAGTTGGAGTGATCTGATCGTCCTGGTCACCATGCTGAGTCTGCTCCACGTCCTGGTCCAGGTCCTGGGTTCTATCATTCCCTCCCTCTTCAAAAGGATTTGACCACAAATCCGGATCATCTGCGCAAAAAGGAGATAAATCAGAAACATTAAAACTTGAACAGATATCATACTTACCCTTAAGATCAAGCTGGTAAGCATTGTCATGGAGTTTCCTGAGAATCTAGAATGGACCATCGATTCGGGGCATGAGTTTGGACTTCCTTTGTTCCGGGAATCGTTCCTTCCTCATGTGGACCCAAACAAGATCACCTTCCTGGAAGATCACTTCTTTCCTTTTCTTCTCTGCAAGTCATTTGTAGCCCTCGGTCTTGGCTTCAATGTTGGCACGGACCTGTTCATGCAGCTTCTTGATCGTGTCCACCTTCCTCTTGCCATCTGTACTAACTCGTTCACTCAAAGGCAAAGGTAAAAGATCAAGTGGAGACAAGGGATTAAATCCATAAACAACCTCAAAAGGAGAAAACTTAGTAGCTGAATGCAAAGCAAGGTTATAAGCAAATTCAACATGAGGCAAACATTCTTCCCAAGTCCTAAGATTCTTTTTAACCAAAGATCTAAGCAAAGCAGACAAGGTTCGGTTAACTACTTCAGTTTTCCCATCAGTTTGCGGATGATAAGTTGTAGAGAACATTAATCTAGTACCTAGCTTAGACCACAAGGTCTTCCAAAAATAGCTAAGGAACTTAGCATCACGATCACAGACAATGGTCTTAGGCATTCCATGCAATCTAACAACTTCCTTAAAGAATAAATCTGCAACTTGCACAGCATCATCAGTTTTGTGACAAGGAATGAAATGAGCCATTTTCGAGAACCTATCAACAACCACAAAGATAGAATCTCGTCCAGCTTTAGACCTAGGCAATCCAAGCACAAAATCCATAGAAATGTCTACCCAAGGATGAGAGGGAATGGGTAGAGCTGAGTACAAACCGCGGTGTGATGCTTTAGGCTTAGACTTCTTGCACACCACACATCGGCTATAGATCCTCTCAACATCTTTCATCAGGCTCGGCCAGTAGAAATGGTCATGAACCGCCTTGTAAGTCTTCTTGACACCAAAGTGTCCCATAAGCCCACCTCCATGAGCTTCCCTGAGAAACAACTCCCTCAAAGAACATTGGGGCACACACAAACGGTTATCAAAGAATAAGAAACCAGAATTTTGAAAGTATTTGCCATAAGCAACCTTTGAGCATTTTCGAAGAATCTCTTTAAAATCCTGATCAGAAGCATAAAGATCCTTGATAAATTCAAAGTCAAGCAATTTAGTTTCAAGGACTGAGAGAAGAGTATACCTTCGAGACAATGCATCAGCCATAACATTCTCCTTACCTTGTTTGTACTTGATCACATAAGGGAATGTCTCAATGAACTCCATCCAACGAGCATGCCTCTTGGTGAGCTTCTGCTAACCCTTAAGGTGTCTTAGAGACTGATGATCAGTGTGGATGTTGAACTCCTTAGGCCAAAGATAGTGCTGCCATGTTTGAAGGGCCCTCACCAAGGCATAGAGTTCTTGGTCGTATGTGGGGTAGTTGAGCATGGCTCCTCCAAGCTTCTCACTGAAATAAGCCACTGGTTTTCCATCCTGCATCAACACAGCACCAATACCAACACCAGAAGCATCACATTCGATTTCAAAAGCTTTAGAAAAATCTGGAAGTACAAGTAAAGGGGCGTGAGTCAACTTCCCTTTAAGGATTTCGAATGCTTCTTCCTGAGCTGGTCCCCATTTGAACCCCACGTTCTTCTTGATTACTTCAGTAAGAGGAGCGGCCAAGGTACTGAAGTTTTGAACAAATCGCCTATAGAAGCCGGCAAGGCCATGGAAGCTTCTTACTTCACCAATGGTGGTCGGAATGAGCCAGTCCCGGATTGCTTGGACCTTCTGTTCGTCCACTCTCAAGCCATCTGCACCTACAACAAAACCTAGAAAGACCACATGATCTGTGCCAAAAGAACACTTTCCAAGGTTAGCAAACAAACGTTCCTTTCTAAGGACTTCAAGAACAGATTTCAAATGCTGTTTGTGCTCATCAAGGCTTTTGCAGTAAATAAAAATGTCATCAAAGTAAACCACAACAAAATGACCAATAAAAGACCTCAAGACATGATTCATTAGGCGCATGAAAGTACTAGGTGCATTAGTGAGACCAAAGGGCATGACAAGCCACTCATACAAACCTAGTTTTGTTTTAAAGGCCGTTTTCCATTCATCACCTTCTTTCATCCTAATCTGATGATAGCCACTTCTCAAATCTATCTTAGAAAAGTACTTAGAACCATGGAGTTCATCAAGCATATCATCAAGACGAGGGATAGGATGTCGATACTTTACCGTGATGTTGTTTATGGCCCGGCAGTCCACACACATCCTCCAGGAGCCATCCTTCTTTGGTACAAGTAGAACAGACACGGCACAGGGACTGAGACTCTCTCTGATGTATCCCTTCTCAAGCAAGTCATTGATCTGTTTGTCCAGCTCCTTGGTCTCGACCGGATTGTTGCGGTACGCTGGTCGGTTCGGTAGAGAGGCGCCCGAGATGAGATCGATCTGATGCTCAATGCCTCTCACCGGTGGCAATCCTTTGGGCTTTTCTTCTGGAAACACATCAGAATAATCCTGCAAGATACCTAAAAACTCACTCGGAATCTCCGGTGCAAGGTCAAAAGAAGATGAGGCCAAGAGAGACTCTTTATAAATCAGTAAGAGAAATGGATTTTGAGAGCAAAGAGACTTCCTTACCTGACTTTCTTTGACAAAGAAGTTGGAGTTTCTGGTACTGGTCTCAGGTTTATCAGCTTTAGAGTCTTGGTCTCGGTTCTTCTTAAGTTGGACCTGGTCTTGATGGACTTCCGAAGGCGACAAAGGCACCAAGGTGATCTTCTTTCCCTTATGATCAAATGAATGCCGGTTTGTGAAACCATCATGCACTGCCTTCTTGTCAAATTGCCAAGGCCGGCCCAAGAGAACATGGCAAGCATCCATGGGAAGCACATTGCACACAACCTCATCCTCATATCGGCCAATGGAGAGTGGAACCGTGACTTGCTCCTTCACATACTGTTCTCCGGCCTCATTGAGCCACTCCAACCTGAAAGGACAAGAAAGAGGCCGAGTAACAAGCCCAAGTTTCTTTACAAGGGTGTCACTAGCCACATTAGTGCAACTACCTCCATCAATGATTAAAGAACAAACTTTATCAGAAATGAGACATCTAGAGTGAAAGAGATTCTCCCTTTGTTCTTTGTCATTGGATTTTGGTTGGACACTCAAGGCACGCCTAGTAACCAGTAGTGAACCATGGCTCGGCTCATCAAGAACATCCTCATCATAGATCGGATCAGAACTCTCCACAAAGGTCGAGCAAAACTCATCGATCACTCCATCGACCTCCTCATCAAAGATGGGATCAGTGGTGTCGTCCAAGACCCTCCTAGTAACAAGAAGGGGACCATGAACCGGGAAGTCAAGTGCTTCTTCCTCATCATCATCATCATACACTGGTCCGAGATCCTCCTTGTCTTCTTCAGATTCGACTTCTCCATTCTCCAAGAGCACCATCACCTTTTGGTTTGGACATCGGTTGGCATATTGGCCAAGGCCATGACACCTAAAGCATTGGATGTCTCTGGTTCGTTTGGTAGCCTCTTCTTTATTTTCTCTATCAACACGAGCAGGGATATTAGTCTTAAAAGCTGTATTTGTTGTGGAAGAAGACTTACCCTTGTCTTGATAGTTTGGCTTGGAAGCAAAGGTCGGTTTAGAAGCAAAGGTCGGTTTAGTGAGACCCTTTCTCTTGACTTGTTGCTTGATCAGCACAGCCTTGTGTAGCATCTGCTCCATGCTGTCATAGTCTTCCAGCTCCATGCGGTCTTGTATGTCTCGGTTGAGCCCGGTAAGAAATCTGGCCATGGTGGCGTCTAAGGGCTCTTCTACAGCAGCTTTGATCATCAAGGTCTCCATCTCCTGGTGATAGTCCTCAACTGAATTAGAACCTTGAAGCAAATGCCTGAGTTTATGGTGTAGATCTCGGTGGTGTTGGTCGGGAACAAAGCGTCTCCGCATCAGCATGGAAAGCTCATCCCATGTATCAACTGGCGCCTCACCTGCTCTCCTCCTGCTAGTCACAACTCGATCATACCAGTTAATAGCATAGCAAGTAAACTCATAGAATCATTGAGAGCACGCATTTGCAAGTTAGATAATCCGGCATATGAATTTCCGGGTCGGTTTCTTTCTTCTTCACTATCCATGGTTACCTGAAAACTTAAACAAGGTAAAGTTAAATTAAAAACCTCACACACTCAGGTGTTTATCCTCACCCACACACGTGTTTCACTCAATTTTTGTTGGTAATCACACAAGAGAGTTCCTCCCAAAGTTCTAAGAGAGCAAACTAGATCACCCAATGAGCAAATCCAAGTGAACCAAAGATCAAGAGAGAAAGATAAGAGATTTAGAGGGGAACCCGCCTTAACCACCTCAAACACCGGATTTCTCTTCGGCCAGCAGGCTTTCTCTTCCACCACCACACCACAAACAAATCAAACTCTGGAATATAGATCTTTCTCCTTTTTTTTTTATATGGGGGTAATCAGGGGCCCGGGTTCAAGATAGATAGATAAGAAATTTAGATGAAGAATATGGAAGATGAAATGAAATGGATTGAAAAAGAGTTACCGAGAGAGTGGCTCTTATACCACTTGATAGAACCAAAATAAGGATCACTCTTTCGGTAAGGTTGATATGAACTCAGATCCGAGAGGATTGAGAACTGATGGATCGAGGGGTGACACTAAGGGTTGCGGAATAGCCCAAAGATACTACCAGAGATTCGAAGGTTGCCGGATCTGACGCACCGGTCCAACACAACGAAGTGGTTCGCTTGGAGATGACCTCACCAAGAGAAGTATGAATGTTCTAAGCAAAGAACAATGAGAGAAGACTCAAAAGAAGCATAAAGACATTTGTGGGAAAAGACAACATAGAAGATAAAAATTAATGAAAACAAGACATAGAAACTAGAAATGAAGACTTTGCTAAAGACTGGTTAAGGTGCGGATTCTTGTGTTGACTGGTCCAGATTCACAAAGATGTCCAGGTTCATTCTGTGGCGATCAGGTCGTCCGCGGTAAGGAGCACATATTCGGTGGAAGGATGTAAGGCTGCCCGCATGGTTGATCGTCGATGATCCATGCACGGATGAAGAGATAGCTCGACCCAAATCTTCAGAGAGCTTATGTATCCTTCCTTTGGAGTAGTTGGAAGCATCGATCATCATGAAATCATCAAAGTGGTTGGAAAGGTCGTGATCAGCCTGATCCGGGCGTGCGGTACGTCCCAAACGGGCCAGGAAAGATAGGCAAAGTCCGAAATCTGATTCTTCTCGATGATCATGGGTTCTGGCTTGACTGTTGGCTCTAGAATGGCAAATGGGTCGGGGAAGAACGCCTGTGGTTTGGCTGATTCGGTCATCAGGTCGTGGATTCATCCTTAGTTCACGTCCGGATGCACGCGGGTCGATCCGGTACACGGCTCTGTCCGTTGATCTGGTACGGATGAATGGCTGAACCTCAGTTGGACTGATCTGATTGTCCTGGTCACCATGCTGAGTCTGCTCCACGTCCTGGTCCAGGTCCTTGGTTCTATCACGTGGGCTGTCTATTCAGTACACACAGGACGTCCCTGGGTCTCCGCCAGCACACACAGGACGTCTGTGGCTGTCCGTGTGTGTCCGTCAGCACACACGGGACGTCCGTGGCTGTCCCTCAGTACACATATCAGAACGTTGGTCCTTGGACTCAACACGCTGGCCCTTCCCGTGGACTTTTTGGGTGATTTTGTCCCACGTGGGCTGTCTGTTCAGTACACACAGAACGTCTGTGGGTGTCCGCCAGCACACACAGGACGTCCGTGGCTGTTTGTGGCTGTCCGTCAGCACACACAAGACGTCCGTGTGTGTCTGTGTGTGTCTGTCAGCACACACACAAAATGTCCATGGGTGTCCGTCAGCACACACAGGACGTCCGTGTGTGTCCGTCAGCATACACAGGACGTCCGTGGCTGTCCGTGTGTGTCCGTCTGCACACACAGGACGTTCGTGGCTGTCCATCAGTACACATATCAGCACGTTGGTCCTTGGACCCTGCACGCTGGCCCTTCCCGTGGACTGTTTGGGTGATTTTGGCCCACATGGGCTATCTGTTCAGTACACACAGGACGTCTGTGGGTGTCCGCCAGCACACACAAGACGTCCGTGGCTGTCCGTGTGTGTCTGTGTGTGTCCGTCAGCACACACAGGATGTCTGTGGCTGTCCATCAGTACACATATCAGCACGTTGGTCCTTGGACTCAGCACGCTTACCCTTCCCGTGGACTGTTTGGGTGATTTAGGCGCACGTGGGCTGTCTGTTCAGTACACACAGGACGTCCGTGGGTGTCCGTCAGCACACACAGGACGTATGTGTGTGTCAGTCAGCACACACAGGACATCCGGGGATGTCCGTGTGTATCCGTGTGTGTCCGTCAGCACACACAGGACGTCTGTGGCTGTCCATCAGTACACGTATCAGCACGTTGGTCCTTGGACTCCGCACGTTGAACCTTCCTGTGTACTGTTCGGGTGATTTTTGCCCACGTGGGCTGTCTGGTCAGTACACACAAGACGTCCGTGGGTGTCCGCCAGCACACAGGATGTTTGTGGCTGTCCGTGTGTGTCCGTGTGTGTCCGTCTGTGTCCGTCAACACACAGAGGACGTCTGTGGCTGTCCATCAGTACACATATCAGCACGTTGGTCCTTGGACTCAGCACGATGGCCCTTCCCGTGGACTGTTTGGGTGATTTTGGCCCACGTGGGCTGTCTGTTCAGTACACACAGGACGTCTGTGGGTGTCCGCCAGCACACACAGGACGTCTGTGGCTGTCTGTGGCTGTCCGTCAGCACACACAGGACGTCTGTGGCTGTCTGTGTGTGTTTGTATATGTCTGTGGGTGTCCGCCAGCATACACAGGACGTCTGTGGCTGTCCGTGGGTGTCTGTCAGCACACACAGGACGTCTGTGTGTGTCTGTCAGCACACATAGGACGTCCGTGTGTCTCCGTGTGAGTCCGTCAGCACACACAGGACGTCCGCGGCTGTACATCAGTACACATATCAGCACGCTGGTCCTTGGTCTCAGCACGCTGGCCCTTCCAGTGAACTGTTCGGGTGATTTTGGTCCACGTGGGCTGTCTGTTCAGTACACACAGGACGTCTGTGGGTGTACATCAGCACACACAGGACGTCTGTGGGTGTCCGTCAGCACACACAGGATGTCTGTGGCTGTCTGTGTGTGTCCGTGTGTGTCTGTGCGTGTCCGTCAGCACACACAGGACGTCCGTGGCTGTCCATCAATACACATATCAGCACGCTGGCCTTTCCCGTGGCTGTTTCGGTGAATTTGGCCCACGTGGGCTGTCGGTTCAGTACACACAGGACATCTGTGGGTGTCCGTCAGCACCACAGGATGTCCATTGGTGTCCGTCAGCACGCACAGGACGTTCGTGGCTGTCCGTGTGTGTCCGTGTGTGTCCGTCAGCACACACAGGACGTCGTGGCTGTCCATCAGTACACATATCAGCACGTTGGTCCTTGGACTCAGCACGCTGACACTTCTCGTGGACTGTTGGGTGATTTTGGCCCTCATGGGCTGTCTGTTAGTACACGCAGGACGTCCCTGGGTGTCCGCCAGCACACACAGGACGTCCGTGGCTGTCTGTGTGTGTCCGTGTGTGTCCGTCTGTGTCCGTCAGCACACAGAGGAGTCTGTGGCTGTCCATCAGTACACATATCAGCACGTTGGGTCCTTGGACTCAGCACGCTGGCCCTTCCCGTGGACTATTTGGGTGATTTTGGCCCACGTGGGCTGTCTGTTCAGTACACCAGGACATCGTGGGTGTCTGCCAGCACACACAGGACTTCTGTGGCTGTCCGTCAGCACACACAGGATATCCGTGACTTTCCGTGTGTGGTTCCGTCAGCACACACAGGAACGTCCGTGGGTGTCGTCAGTACACATATCAGCACATTGGTCCTTGGACTCAGCACGCTGACCCTTCCCCATGGACTGTTCGGGTGATTTTGGCCCACGTGGGCTGTCTGTTCAGTAACACATGACGTCTGTGGGTGTCCGTCAGCACACACAGGACGTCCGTGTGTGTTCATCAGCACACACGGGACGTCCGTGGCTGTCCCTCAGTACACATATCAGAACGTTGGTCCTTGGACTCAACACGCTGGCCCTTCCCGTGGACTTTTTGGGTGATTTTGTCCCACGTGGGCTGTGTGTTCAGTACACACAGAACGTCTGTGGGTGTCCGCCAGCACACACAGGACGTCCGTGGCTATTTGTGGCTGTCCGTCAGCACACACAAGACGTCCGTGTGTGTCCGTGTGTGTCTGTCAGCACACACAGGATGTCTGTGGGTGTCCGTCAGCACACACAAGACGTCCGTGTGTGTCCGTCAGCATACACAGGACGTCCGTGGCTGTCCATCAGTACACATATCAGCACGTTGGTCCTTGGACTCAGAACGCTTACCCTTCCCGTGGACTGTTTGGGTGATTTAGGCGCACGTGGGCTGTCTCTTCAGTACACACAGGACGTCCGTGGGTATCCGTCAGCACACACAGGACGTCCGTGGGTGTCAGTCAGCGCAGGTGGGTGTCGTGTGTGTCCGTCAGCACACACAGGACGTCCGTGGCTGTCCATCAGTACACATATCAGCACGTTGGTCCTTGGGCTCCGCACGTTGAACCTTCCTGTGTACTGTTCGGGTGATTTTGGCCCATGTGGGCTGTCTGGTCAGTACACACAAGACTTCCGTGGGTGTCCGCCAGCACACACAGGATGTTTCTGGCTGTCCGTGTGTGTCCGTGTGTGTCCGTCAACACACAGAGGACGTATGTGGCTGTCCATCAGTACACATATCAGCACGTTGGTCCTTGGACTCAGCATGCTGGCCCTTCCTGTGGACTGTTTGGGTGATTTTGGCCCACGTGGGCTGTCTGTTCAGTACACACAGGACGTCTGTGGGTGTCTGCCAGCACATACAGGACGTCTGTGGCTGTCTGTGGCTGTCCGTCAGCACACGCAAGACGTCTGTGGCTGTCCGTGTGTGACCATGTGTGTCTGTGGGTGTCCGCCAGCACACACAGGACGTTTGTAGCTGTCCGTGGCTGTCCGTCAGCACACACAGGACGTCCGTGTGTGTCCATGTGTGCCCGTCAGCACACACAGGACGTCCGTGGCTGTCCATCAGTACACATATCAGCACGTGGCCCTTGCGTGGACCTTTGGGTGATTTTGGCCCATGTGGGCTGTCTGTTCAGTACACACAGGACATCCGTGGGTGTCCGCCAGCACACAGAGGTCGTCCGTGGGTGTCCGTCAGTACACATATCAGCACGTTGGTCCTTGAACTCAGCACGCTGACCCTTCCCGTGGACTGTTCGGGTGATTTTGGCCCACGTGGGCTGTCTGTTCAGTACACACAGGACGTCTGTGGGTGTCCGTCAGCACACACAGGACGTCCGTGTGTGTCCGTCAGCACACACAGGACGTCCGTGTGTCTCTTTCAGCACACACCGGACGTCTGTGGCTGTCCATCAGTACACATAGCAGCACGTTGGTCCTTGGACTCAGCACGTTGACCCTTCCTGTGAACTGTTCGGGTGATTTTGGCCCACGTGGGCTGTCTGGTCAGTACACACAGGACCCGTGGGTGTCCGCCAGCGCACACAGCACATCTGTGGCTGTCTCTGGCTGTCCGTCAGCACACATAGGACGTCAGTGGCTGTCCGTGTGTGTCTGTGTGTGTCTGTGGGTGTCCGCCAGCACACACAGGACGTTCGTAGCTGTCTGTGGCTGTCCGTCAGCACACACAGGACCTGTGTGTGTCCGTCAGCACACACAGGACGTCCGTGTATGTCCATGTGTGCCCGTCAGCACACCACATGACGTCCGTGGCTGTCCATCAGTACATATATCAGCACGCTGGTCCTTGGACTCAGCACGCTGGCCCTTCCCGTGGACTGTTTGAGTGATTTTGGCCCACGTGGGCTGTCTGTTCAGTACACACAGGATGTCTGTGGGTATCTGTCATCACACACAGGACTTCCGTGTGTGTCCGTTAGCACACACAGGACGTCCGTGACTGTCCGTGTGTGTCCTTGTGTGTCCGTCAGCACACACATAACGTTTGTGGCTGTCCATCAGTACACATATCAGCACATTGGTCCTTGGACTCAGCACGTTGACCTTTCCCGTGGTCTGTTCGGGTGATTTTGGCCCTTGTGGGCTGTCTATTCAGTATACACAGGACGTCCGTGGGTGTCCGCCAGCACACACAGGACGTCTGTGGCTGTCCGTGGCTGTCCATCAGTATACATATCAGAACGTTGGTCCTTGGACTTAGCACGCTGGCCCTTCTCGTGGACTGTTTGGGTGATTTTGGCCCACATGGGCTGTCTGTTCAGTACACAGAGGACGTCCGTGGATGTCCGCCAGCACACGCATGACGTCCGTGGCTGTCCATGGCTGTCCGTCAGGACACACAGGACGTTCGTGGCTGTTCGTGTGTGTCCGTGTCTGTCCGTGTCTGTCCGTCAGAACACACAGGACGTCCGTGGCTGTCCATCAGTACACATATCAGCACGTTGGTCCCTGGACTCAGCACGCTGGCCCTTCCCGTGGACTGTTTGGGCTATTTTGGCCCACGTGGGCTGTATGTTCAGTACGTACAGGAAGTCCGCGGGTGTCTGCCAGCACACACATGACGTCTATGGCTGTCCGTGCCTGTCCATCAGCACACACAGGACGTCTGTGGCTGTCCGTGTGTGTCCGTGTGTGTCTGTGGTTGTTCGCCAGCATACACAAGATGTTCGTGGCTGTTCATGGCTGTCTATCAGCACACACAGGACGTCCGTGTGTGTCCTTCAGCACACACAGGATGTCTGTGGCTGTCCGTCAGCACACAAAGGACGTCTGTGACAGTCTGTGTGTGTCCGTCAGCACACAGAGGACGTCCGTGGGTGTCCGTCAGCACACACATGACGTCTATGTGTGTCCCGTCAACACACACAGGACGTCCGTGGCTGTCCATGTGTGTCTGTGTGTCCGTCAGCACACACAGGACGTCCGTGGCTGTCAATCAGTACACATATCAGCACGTTGGTCCTTGGACTCAGCACCCTGGCCCTTCTCGTGGACTGTTTGGGTGATTTTGGCCCACGTGGGCTGTCTGTTCAGTACACACAGGACGTCCGTGGGTGTCCGGCAGCACACATAGGACGTCTATGGATGTCCGTGGCTGTCCTACAGCACACACTGGACGTCCGTGGCTGTCCGTGTGTGTCCGTGTCTGTCCGTCAGCACACACAGGACGTCCGTGGCTGTCCATCAGTACACATATCAGCACGTTGGTCCTTGGACTCAGCAAGCTGACCCTTCATGTGGACTGTTCGTGTCATGTCCCCGATCCTGGATAGGATCGTCCGGACAGACTTTAGTGCGAGGAGACGCACCAGTCAGGTCACATGACCTAAAGACAAGCGTGTCATGGTCCAAAACGTGGTTAAAGGAATCAGGTAGCTGGAACTTAACCAAAATAAGGCAGATGCAAGCTCAAAGGAGCTGGACAAGCGAGCTGGTAGCTGGACGAGATCCAGGTGAAGGTCGATGAAGTGGGTGATCAAAATGGATCATGGGAGAACTAAGTATAGGTCTGGAAATAGACCAAGGGACTTAGAAGAATTGAAGAAGATAAAGGAAGCAAGCTGGACATAGTGTATAACAGCTGGGCGATGCAGTAAGCAAGCTCGACCAGCTAGGTGAAGTGTAGTGCAGCTCAATGTAGCTCACTGAAGTGTAGGTCAGCTCCCTGATCTGGATGGTCTAGCTCACTCAGCTGGGTCAGCTGGGGATCAGCTCAACTCAGCTGGGCTGAGTGTTCAAGTCATGGGCAGTTGGGCCGGGTCTGGATAGTGGCGGGGCCATGTGGGCGACCCGTGTGTACCGATGGGCTGATTGGCTCTTGGGATTGAGCCAGGAGCTTGGGCAATCCGTGTGGGCTTGTTTTTTGGACATGTCTGGTAACTGCCTGAGGCGAAAGGGTGTGATCTGGACCATTGATTAAATGAATGGCCAGAAATGATATCGAAAGGGTGCAACCTTTGGAAAGGTAACTGCCCCTTTTTCTATAAAAGGCAGGCAAGTCCGTGCCTTTGCAGGGACGCCAGGGCTTCCTCCTACACCGTGAATACAAAAGAAAACACAGATAAAAGACAGGGAGTTGGTCAGATTCCCAATCCAAGACCCATGGTGGTGTGAAGGCCATAAAGAGGCAGTTTTGGGAGAGATCAAGGGGGAAGTTATGAACGACTTTCTGGTGGCTTTTGATCCGTGAGGTTATCACCCAAAGCATCCTCCATGGCCTGAGAACACACGCAAATGGTGAGGAAAGAAGGTAGATGACCGGAATTCATTCCCAAAGGCCAAAACAGCCTTAAGGGCAGATGTGTGTAGAAAGGCAGTTTCATGGAAGTGCAAGGGGAGTTATTAACGACCCTGTGGTAGGTTTTCACCACTAATGAACACGTCCTAGGCTTCCTCTGCATCTTGGGAACACACGCAAATACCCAGGAGAGAAGGGAGAAGGCCGGACTTCACTCACAAAGGCATGAATAGCCTTGAAGGTGGATGCAGTGTAGAAACTGGTTTCATGGAAGTTCCATGGAAGGGATCAGGGGCGCGACCCATGAATGGATCTTATCAATACAGGAGTTATGTGATAAGGGTTGATAGAGGCGTTCACTGGAGGAGCATGCCGAACATAATAAGAAAGTCACATGATCTAATCAGATCATGTATAAGGTAACCGGTTTTATGATTACCTTTGAATTACAATTCTGTTGACTGTGGAATTGATCATGGCCAAGTATGGCACGTCTTGAGGACTATATATATTAGGAATGTTTATGGTGTAGTCTGTTGGATCAGGTCTGATGGCACTGAACAAGGCCTTGGCCGGTTCAGGAATGGTGCCCATGGCCTTGGCCGGGCTGTTCATGATCGGGATCTATATGGCCTGGGTCGATTATTTGGAATCTGATTATGGGAATCCCTTAGTTATGAATTATCATGAGTTTTTTTCATGTATTTTAATCAACTTTTAGGAATTGATTTGATGATGTCCAGTTTTGGCCGGTTTGGCTGATTTTGGCCGAGATCTATAGGATCGAGGCCGTGTTCTGAAATTCTGATTATGGCATTCTCTTAGTTGGGAATTACATGAATTATCATGAATTTTAATTAGTTTTTGGAGCATACTTGGAAGAGGTCATTTTTGTACCTGAGAGCATAACTGCTGCTTATTGATGGAGTTGTTGTGGGTTTGGTCATGTGTGAACCATTAATCGACTCATGGAGGAGGACATGGGGGTCCTGGGTATTAGAGGAACCATGTGGATTGCAAGTTCCAATATGTTTGGAACCAGCACCCATGGTGGTGTGAAGGCCATAAAGAGGCAGTTTGGGAGAGACAAGGGGGAAGTTATGAACGACTTTCTGGTGGCTTTTGATCCGTGAGGTATCACCCAAAGCATCCTCCAGGGCCTGAGAACACACGCAAATGGTGAGGAAAGAAGGTAGATGACCGGAATTCATTCCCAAAGGCCAAGACAGCCTTAAGGGCAGATGTGTGTAGAAAGGCAGTTTCATGGAAGTGCAAGGGGAGTTATGAACGACCCTGTGGTAGGTTTTCACCACTGATGAACACGTCTTAGGCTTCCTCTGCATCTTGGGAACACACGCAAATACCCAGGAGAGAAGGGAGAAGGCCGGACTTCACTCACAAAGGCATGAATAGCCTTGAAGGTGGATGCAGTGTAGAAACTGGTTTCATGGAAGTTCCATGGAAGGGATCAGGGGCGCGACCCATGAATGGATCTTATCAATACAGGAGTAATGTGATAAGGGTTGATAGAGGCGTTCACTGGAGGAGCATGGCCGAACATAATAAGGAAAGGCACATGATCTAATCAGATCATGTATAAGGTAACCGGTTTATGATTACCTTTGAATGACAATTCTGTTGACTGTGGAATTGATCATGGCCAAGTATGGCATGTCCTTGAGGACTATATATATTAGGAATTTTTATGGTGTAGTCTGTTGGATCAGGCCTGATGGCACTGAACCAAGGCCTTGGCCGGTTCAGGAATGGTGCCCATGGCCTTGGCCGGGCTGTTCATGATCAGGATCTATATGGCATGGGTCGATTCTTTGGAATCTGATTATGGGAATCTCTTAGTTATGAATTATCATGAGTTTTCATGTATTTTAATCAATTTTTAGGAATTGATTTGATGATGTCCAGTTTTGGCCGGTTTGGCTGATTTTGGCCGAGATCTATAGGATCGAGGCCGGTTCTGAAAATTCTGATTATGGCATTCTCTAGTTGGGAATATCGGAATATCATGAATTAATCAGTTTTTTTTTTTTTTGGAGCATACTTGGAAGAGGTCATTTTTGTACCTGAGAGCATATTGATGCTTATCTGATGGAGTTGTGTTGGGTTTGGTCATGTGTGAACCATTAATCCGACTCATGGAGGAGGCACATGGGGGTCCTGGTATTAGAGGAACCATGTGGATTGCAAGGTCCAATATGTTTGGAACCAGCAGGAAGCCATGAATAAGAGTATAGCTAGTACTTGATGGTGTGGACCATAAGTACTGAGTTTGGGTGTTATTATTCAAGGAAGGCCGTGTGTTATCTGATCATGGGTAAGGATGGACGACCTGATCCATAGATGATGGATCAAGTTGTCTGATCTGATTGATCAAAGGATGCACCGGTGGTAAGAGGAGGACTGATCGGCTTCGTTGGGACATGGTTCCATGGCCAGTTAGGTACGTGTGAAGACTCATCAGTTCGGGGTCATGTGGGTGGTTGGTTGATTGACTCAGGATCTGATGGGCGTTGTTAGTCCATGAGCTGGACTTGGTATCATAAGTTGATAAGGCAAAAGGATTTGGGACAGTGCATGAGCAGGTAAGGGCCAGATGCATGTCCTTAGCTGTTTGAAGACTTCTCAAAGGTTACTTATGTCTGTGGGGATGGTTGGCTGAATGACTAAGTACCTAAGGGAGTTGTTTTGTGTGTGTAACGGAGCTGGACGCAGTATATGGCAGCTGGCCATAGCTCGGTCCTAGCTCAGTTCGATTGTGACAGCTCGATCAGCTGGTATATGAGTTAATTCAGCTAGAGTAGCTGGGCCGATGAGCTAACAAGCTCCGTGGATGTGGCAAAGGTATGATCTAGCAATGTTGCATAGATCTAGATAGAATGGTTAGGGAAAACGGAACCTCAGATTTGTATGACTTGGTTCGTGTTCAGAATCAACCTTGGAGCTAGCTGGTAGTTGAGTATACTAACCATTAGCTGAGGTGATTCGACCGGACAAGTATTAGATTGGATTTAGTCCAATGGATGATAGATGTTATTCCGCTGTGCATAAGTTGAAATGATCTAAGCTAGGGAATGACTAAGGTAGTCTTGAGCTAAGATCTGAGTTAGCCCTCGCCTATGGGCGATGTTTTTAAATAAAGGGCGAAATTTTTAGTGGTTCGGTCAGTGTATGGACCGAGCGACGTGAGGCATCGACCGCGGCCTAGTCGGCCGGGATCGGGTCTTTCAGTTCGGGTGATTTTGGCCCACGTGGGCTGTCTGTTCAGTACACACAGGACGTCCGTGGGTGTCCGTCAGCACACACAGGACATCCGTGTGTGTCCGTCAGCACACACAGGATACTGTCCATCAGTACACATATCAGCATGTTGGTCGTTGGACTCAGCACGTTGACCCTTCCCGCAGACTGTTCGGGTTATTTTGGCCCACGTGGGCTGTCTGGTCAGTACACACAGGACGTCCGTGGGTGTCCGCCAGCACACACAGGACGTCCGTGGCTGTCCGTGTGTGTCCGTGTGTGTTCGTCTGTCTCCGTCAGCACACACAGGACGTCCGTGGCTATCCATCAGTACACATATCAGCACGTTGGTCCTTGGACTCAGCACGCTGGCCCTTCCCGTGGACTGTTTGGGTGATATTGGCCCACGTGGGCTGTCTGTTCAGTACACAGGACGTCCGTGGGTGTCCGCCAGCACACACATGACGTCTGTGGCTGTCCGTGTGTGTCCGTCTGTGACCGTCAGCACACACAGGACGTCCGTGTCTGTCCATCAGTTCACATATCAGCACGTTGGTTCTTGGACTCCGCACGCTGGCCCTTCCCGTGAACTGTTTGGGTGATTTTGGCCCACGTGGGCTGTCTGTTCAGTACACACAGGACGTCCGTGGGTGTCCGCCAGCGCACACAAGACGTCTGTGGCTGTCTGTGGCTGTCCGTCAGCACACACAGGACGTCCGTGGCTGTCCGGGTGTGTCCGTGTGTGTCTGTGGGTGTCCGCCAGCACACACAGGACGTTCGTGGCTGTCAGTGGCTGTCCGTCAGCACACACAGTGTTGTAGTACCCACGACTGAGGTTCCCATTATCCGCAAAGGTCCTACCACAAGGTCCGGTTCAAGAGTTATAAGAGCTGGATTTGCCAAAGCTGTCCAGGAGTTGCTTGCACAGGAACAAACCGGGTTCAAGCAACTATTGATCCAGGAGTTGTCTGACTTAAAGCTGGAAGACACCGGTGAACCACTAGAGGTTCCAGACCCTTTCCATTCGAGCCAGTTCTCCTCCATCGGCCAGAGTGAAGCCGGCCTGACCATTTCCACCTTCATGCTCAATCCATCCAACCAACTTGCTTCCGGTTCAGAGATATAGCCGACCATCAGAAGGAGTAGTATGTGTTGTACTCTTTTTCCTTATCGGGTTTTGTCCCACTGGGTTTTCCCGAAAGGTTTTAATGAGGCAACAAGCAAGCATACTATGAGTTCTGATCCGGACATCTCAAACCGTGACCGGTCTATTGTTTTCTTTATTTTTATTTCGGTTAAGACTTTGGCCATTTGTCTAGGCCCTTTTTTATCTTTAAAGTCCAGTAAGGAACACCTATTTAAACCCTTGTAGTTGCCAACTTTTCGGCTAAGTCTTTTATGAAAACGTTTTTGCTTTAGCAAAGAAACCCTAAGTCTTTTAGTTGTGCAAAACCATTGAGAGCAGCCGTGTGACATATCAAAGAGCCGATCCATTGTTCTTTGTGGCGTCCATCGATCCATTCCATTCCTTGTCCGAATCTTGAGAGAGACATACATCCAGCAAGAGCCGGATCCATATCTATCTTCCTAACCGACCTTGGCATCTTGTTGAGAGAGACATACGTCCAGCAGCAGATCCCATCCGCCAATCTACTCATTCTCTATCTTTTATTTTAGATTTCATTCATCCAATCCATAAAAACAAAAAGAATCATATCTTGTTTCTGTTCTTGTTCCTATTGAAAACTCACTAAAGTTCATATTTGTTTCAGGTACGAACACAGGCAAGAGGCGACCCGGCCGGTACCATCCATCTGAAGCAAGGCTGAACCGCGGAACGGCCATCCGTCCGTCCGTCCGTTCGACCCTCCGACCCGTATCTACAACATTTTGGTATCAGAGCTGAAGTTTCCTGCAAAACTCAGTTCTTTCTGAACCCTAGCCGTCACATTCAAAACAAATATTTACTTTCCTTATTTTTCAAATTTCTGTTTGTTCTCCAAGTTTTCGATTTTGCATTTTAAAAAAAAAAATATTAAAGTAGTTTTACTTTTTTTCCAAGTTTTCGAAAATCAAAAAAAATATATTCCCTCTTTCCTTTTTCAAACTTGATTCGATTTTGTCTTAACTTTTTGCATTTACTCCTAGTCTTGGTCGATACTCAAAGTATCCACCCAAGCAACTATTTAACCCCCCTCTTGCCTTTTAATCTTTCTTTGAGTATCTTTTCAGAGAACTATGGGAGATGTAGGTCAAGACCAAGCGGCCATAAACGCTCAGCTCCTAGCTGACAATGAAGAACTGAGGGCGAGCCTTAGGACTATCACCGCCGAGCTTGCTCAGCTACGGCAGGGAGGCAGGCCCAACGGACCTCGACCACCAGGAAGGCATCAGCCGGATCCGCATGACACTGACTCGGACGCGGACAGTACCGATGATACGCGCAGTCAGGACGAGGAGAGGCCAAACCGGGGAGGTAGGAGGAACGCGCGAGGACCCCGGGCCCAAGTAGGAGGAGGCCGCGACCATAGAGGAGGTCGAGACCGAGAGGAGGAAGAGCCCTGGTTGGGAGGCAAGGCGCTTAAGCTTCATCCCCCAACGTTTGCCGGCAAGGTTGATCCGGATGCCTACATCGTGTGGGAGAAGCGCATGGAGTACATCTTCGACTATTACCAATATAGTGAGGCCAAGAAGGTTGCCCTAGCAGCAGCCCAGCTGACGGACAATGCTCTTTCGTGGTGGGATCGAGACGTTGCTAAGTCCGGGCCAGTGTGGAGAGCACGTAATTGGACCGAGATGCGGACCAAGCTTCACGCGAGGTACATTCCATCTTACTACCAGCGTGATGTGCTAAAACGTTTTCGTAAACTTACGCAGGGAACTAAGACTGTGGAGGAGTACTTTGAGGAGTTCGAGGCACTTAGGAATAAGCTTGAGACCGACGAGCCCGAGGAGACAATGATGTCCCAATTCCTGGAAGGGCTGCAAGACCGCATTGCCCGCAAGGTGGAGAGACAACAATATGAAGACTTCAACGACTATTGCACTTTGCTACGCAAGCCGAGCAGCACATCAAGCGCAAGACGGCCAGTACCAGCCGCAGCAAACCTGCTTGGACTCAACCGGGTTCAAAGCAAGGCGACAAGGGCAAGACGATTGAGATTGAGAGCCGATTCAAGACAAACCAGGCTGAATCGTCTAATGCATCTAAGCCGGAGCAGGGTAAGACTCAAGCCCAAACTTTGCGTACTCGTGACATCATTTGTTATAAGTGTCAGGGCAAGGGCCACTACGCTCGGGATTGTCCAAACAAACGAGTGATGGTCCTAAAGGGGGATGGCGAGTATGAATCCCAAGATGAGGCAGAGACCACGACAGTGATCTCTGATGAGGAAGTAACCGACTACCCGGAGACAGGCGAGCTGCTAGTGACCCGGAGAGCTCTTAGCACCCTCTTTGACCCAGAGATCATCCAGCGGGAGAACATCTTCCACACCAGATGTAGTGTTGATCACAAGGTATGTAGTTTGATCATAGATGGCGGATCTTGTACTAACGTGGCTAGCAAGTATCTTGTTGATAAGCTAGGGTTGGTCAAAACTGCCCATCCTCGACCATACCGTCTCAAATGGCTCAATGATGAGACTGAGCTCAAGATTGCCGAACAAGTTGTTGTGTCCTTCAGTATTGGCAAGTACCAAGACCAGGTCAAGTGTGATGTTGTGCCCATGCAAGCCGGCCATATACTTCTAGGAAGGCCGTGGCAGTTTGACAAGGAGACACTTCACCATGGCCGCACCAACATCTACAGTTTCGTCCTCAACAACAAGAAGCACAGCCTAGCACCTCTCAGCCCTCAAGAAGTTCATGATATGCAGAAGGCAATGACGCAGTCTGGCCAGGTAAGTAACACTAACCTTTACATGACTTCCGGACAAGTGCTTAAATCAATACAACGTGAGACACAGGTGCTACTAATGATCTTTAAGGAAGGTTGTTTTGCAGGTTTAGAAGCTCCTGAAGTACCGGACGTAGTACAAGACCTCATGGGACGTTACAAGGATGTCTTCCTGATGAGATTCCGGCCGGTTTACCCCCTGTCCGTGGCATAGAACATCAGATCGATCTTGTACCCGGCGCGCCACTACCAAACCGAGCCGCTTACCGTGTCAACCCTGAGGAAGCTAAGGAGCTGGAACGGCAGGTCCAAGATCTCATGGACAAAGGCTACATCCGCGAGAGCCTTAGTCCCTGTGCGGTCCCGGTCCTACTAGTGCCTAAGAAGGATGGGACGTGGCGCATGTGTGTGGACTGCCGAGCCATCAACAACATAACCATCAAATATCGGTACCCTATACCTAGATTAGATGATATGTTGGATGAACTGAGTGGGTCTATTGTGTTTTCTAAGATTGATCTCAGGAGTGGATACCATCAAGTCCGCATGAAGGAAGGAGATGAGTGGAAAACCGCCTTCAAGACCAAGCAAGGTCTATACGAGTGGCTGGTGATGCCGTTTGGCCTTACCAACGCCCCTAGCACCTTCATGAGACTCATGAATGAGGTCCTCCGACCTTACATTGGCTTTGTTGTGAGTTCACAGAGACTGAAGGTTGATGAGGAGAAGATCAAGGCAATACAAGACTGGCCGACCCCGACCACGATCGGACATATCCGCAGCTTCCATGGACTGGCCAGTTTCTATCGACGATTTGTGAAGGACTTCAGTACCATTGCCGCCCCAATGACCTCCGTGATCAAGAAGAATGTAACCTTTGCTTGGGGCCCTGCCCAAGAGGAGTCTTTCAACAGGCTTAAATATAGTTTGACACATGCACCGGTTCTAACTCTTCCTAACTTTGATAAACCTTTTGAGATTGAGTGTGATGCTTCAGGGACAGGGATAGGAGCCGTACTGACCCAAGGAGGCCGGCCAGTGGCTTTCTTCAGTGAGAAATTGAGTGGAGCCGCCCTCAATTACCCCACCTATGATAAAGAGCTATATGCTCTAGTAAGGTCGCTTGAAACTTGGCAACATTATCTTTTGTCTAAAGAGTTTATTATTCATACAGATCATGAGACTCTTAAGCATTTGAGGGGCCAGACCACACTCAAGAAGAGGCATGCTAGGTGGCTGGAGTTCGTGGAAACTTTTCCTTATGTGATCAAGTACAAGAAAGGGAAGGACAACGTAGTGGCCGACGCCCTATCCCGGCGCCACACACTCATTACCACCATGGAGGCTAAGATCATGGGTTTTGAGCAACTCAAAATGTCTTATGAAACTGACCCTGATTTTTCTGAGTTTTACAGTAACACGGCTAAGGGAGCCATGGGTCCATTCTATCAGCAGGACGGGTTCCTCTTCAAGGAGAAACGCCTGTGTATTCCTCATGGTTCCATGCGAGATTTACTGACCAGAGAAGCTCATGGGGGGGGTTGATGGGGCATTTCGGTCGGGACAAAACTCTGAGCGTCCTGTCCGACCACTTCTATTGGCCCCGGATGAGGCGCTACGTCGAGAGCCTTTGCGCTAAGTGCACTGTCTGTCTCAAAACCAAATCCAGGTCGCATCCTTATGGTTTACACATGCCTTTACCTATTCCTATTGCACCGTGGGTCGACCTGTCTATGGACTTTGTGCTGGGCTTGCCCAAGATAGAACACAAGGATTCTATTTTTGTTGTAGTGGACAGGTTCTCCAAGATGGCACACTTCATTCCGTGTTCCAAGACCAATGATGCAAGCCAAACCGCTGATCTCTTCTTCAAGGAAGTGGTGCGTCTACATGGAGTGCCTCGTACCATTGTGTCCGACCGAGACACAAAATTTCTCAGCCACTTCTGGAGGACATTGTGGAAAAAGCTTGGAACCAAGCTCCTCTTCTCGACCACTTGCCATCCACAGACTGATGGACAGACCGAGGTAGTAAACCGTACACTCTCTCAGTTATTGAGGGCTACGGTGGGTAAGAATCTTAAAAACTGGTTGAGTTGCTTGCCTTTCATTGAGTTTGCCTATAACCATGCAAGGCACTCTATTACTAACCTCTCCCCTTTTGAGATCGTGTATGGCTTTAGACCAGAGATGCCCATGGACCTAGCCGCATTGCCACCAGCCATGCAAGTCAGCCAGAGTGGTGACAAAAAGGCTGAGTTTGTGAAGAACATGCACCGGCAAGTCAAGGAGACTTGGAGAAGAAGGCTGAAAGGAACCGGATTAAGCTCAACAAGGGGCGCACAGAAGTTATCTTCCAACCAGGCGACTGGGTGTGGCTCCACATGAGGCCAGAGCGGTTTCCGGAAGAGAGGAAGAGCAAATTATCCCCACAAGGGGACGGACCATTCCGAGTGCTCGACCGGATCAATGACAATGCCTACCGGCTAGAACTGCCAGGTGAGTTCCAAGTTTTCCGAACGTTCAATGTGTCTGACTTGTCTCCTTATATTGTAGATGACGGAGATGTTCTGAGGACAGAACCTGTTCAAGAGGGAGGGGATGTTGTAGTACCCACGACTGAGGTTCCCATTATCCGCAAAGGTCCTACCACAAGGTCCGGTTCAAGAGTTATAAGAGCTGGATTTGCCAAAGCTGTCCAGGAGTTGCTTGCACAGGAACAAACCGGGTTCAAGCAACTATTGATCCAGGAGTTGTCTGACTTAAAGCTGGAAGACACCGGTGAACCACTAGAGGTTCCAGACCCTTTCCATTCGAGCCAGTTCTCCTCCATCGGCCAGAGTGAAGCCGGCCTGACCATTTCCACCTTCATGCTCAATCCATCCAACCAACTTGCTTCCGATACAGAGATATAGCCGACCATCAGAAGGAGTAGTATGTGTTGTACTCTTTTTCCTCATCGGGTTTTGTCCCACTAGGTTTTCCCGAAAGGTTTTAATGAGGCAACAAGCAAGCATACTATGAGTTCTGATCCGGACATCTCAAACCGCGACCGGTCTATTGTTTTCTTTATTTTTATTTCGGTTAAGACTTTTGCCATTTGTCTAGGCCCTTTTTTATCTTTAAAGTCCAGTAAGGAACACCTATTTAAACCCTTGTAGTTGCCAACTTTTCGGCTAAGTCTTTTATGAAGAAACGTTTTTGCTTTAGCAAAAACCCTAAGTCTTTCAGTTGTGCGAAACCATTGAGAGCAGCCGTGTGACATATCAAAGAGCCGATCCATTGTTCTTTGTGGCGTCCATCGATCCATTCCATTCCTTGTCCGAATCTTGAGAGAGACATACGTCCAGCAAGAGCCGGATCCATATCTATCTTCCTAACCGACCTTGGCATCTTGTTGAGAGAGACATACGTCCAGCAGCAGATCCCATCCGCCAATCTACTCTTTCTCTATCTTTTATTTTAGATTTCATTCATCCAATCCATAAAAACCAAAAGAATCATATCTTGTTTCTGTTCTTGTTCCTATTGAAAACAAGTTCATATTTGTTTCAGGTACGAACACAAGCAAGAGGAACCCGGCCGGTACCCATCCATCCGAGGCAAGCTGAACCGCGGAACGGCCATCCGTCCGTCCGTCCGTCCTCCGTTCGACCCTCCGACCCGTGCCTACAACACACAGGACATCCATGTGTGTCCGTCAGCACACACAGGACGTCCGTGTGTGTCTGTGTGTGTCCGTCAGCACACACGGGACGTCCGTGGCTGTCCATCAGTACACATATCAGCACGCTGGTCCTTGGACTCAGCACGCTGGCCCTTCCCGTGGACTGTTTGGGAATTTTGGCCCACGTGGGCTGTCTGTTCAGTACACACATGACGTCTGTTGGTGTCCGTCAGCACACACAGGATGTCCGTGTGTGTCCGTCACACACAACAGGACGTCCGTGGCTGTCCGTGTGTGTCTGTGTGTGTCCGTAAGCACAGACAGGACGTCCGTGGCTGTCCATCAGTACACCTATCAGCGACATTGTTCGGGTGATTTTGTCCCTTGTGGCTGTCTGTTGAGTACACACAGGACGTCTGTGGGTGTCCGCTAGCACACACAGGACGTCTGTGGCTGTCTTTGTGTGTCAGTGTGTGTCCATGTGTGTCCGTCAGCACACACAGGACGTCCGGGGCTGTGGGGCTGTGTGTGTGTCCGTCAGCACACAGCATACTGTCCATCAGTACACATATCAGCATGTTGGTCCTTGGACTCAGCACGTTGACCTTCCGTGGACTGTTCGGGTGATTTTGGCCCACGTGGGCTGTCTGGTCTGTACACTCAGGACGTCCGTGGGTGTCCACCAGCACACACAGGACGTCCGTGGCTGTCCGTGTGTGTAGTGTGTGTTCCTCTGTGTCTGTCAGCACACACAGGACGTCCGTGGCTATCCATCAGTACACATATAAGCACGTTGGTCCTTGGACTCAGCAAGCTGGCCCTTCCCGTGGACTGTTTAGGTGATTTTTTGCCCACGTGGGCTGTCTGTTCAGTACACATGACGTCCGTGGGTGTCCGCGCCAACACAACATGACGTCTGTGGCTTTCGTGGCTGTCCGTCAGCACACATAGGACGTCTGTGGCTGTCTGTGTGTGTGTTGTGTGTGTCTGTGGCTGTCCGCCAGCAAACACAAGACGTCCGTGTGTGTCCATCAGCACACACAAGACGTCCGTGTGTGTCTGTCTGCACACACAGGACGTCCGTCGCTGTCCATCAGTACACATCAGCACACTGGTCCTTGGACTCAGCACTGGCCCTTCCGGGATGGTTCGGGTGATTTTGGCCCACGTGGGCTGTCTGTTCAGTACACACAGGACGGCCGTGGGTGTCCATCAGCACACACAGGACGTCCGTGGGTTCGTCAGTACACACAGGACATCCGTGGCTGTCCGTGTGTGTCGTGTGTGTCCGTCAGAACACACATGACGTCTGTGGCTGTCCATCAGTACACATATCAGCACATGAAGTCTGTGGCTGTGCATCAGTAACACAAACCCTTCCCCGTGGACTGTTCGGGTGATTTTGGCCATGTGGGCTTTCTGTTCAGTACACACAGGAGGTCCATGGGTGTCTGTTAGCGTCAGCACACACAGGACGTCTGTGGGTGTCCGTCAGCACACACAGGACGCGTCCTGTGTCTGTCAGCACACACAGGACGTCCGGGGCTGTCTGTGTGTGTCGTGTGTGTCCGTCAGCACACACAGGACGTCTGTGCTGTCCATCAGTAACATATAAGCATGTTGGTCCTTGGACTCAGCACGCTGACCCTTCCCGTGGACTGTTTGGGTGATTTTTGCCCACGTGGGCAATCTGGTCAGTACACACAGGACGTCTGTGGGTGTCCGCCAGCACACATAGGAGTCTGTGGCTGTCCGTGTGTGTCCGTCTGTGACCGTCAGCACACACAGGACATCCGTGTTGTCCATCAGTTCACATATCAGCACGTTGGTTCTTGGACTCCGCACGCTGGCCCTTCCGTGGACTGTTTGGGGTGATTTTGGCCCACGTGGCTGTCTGTTCAGTACAATTACACACGGCCTTGTTAGATAAACACACCGGCCCCATACTTGTGGTCCATGCCACTTAGTACGGCCTTACTCGCCTCCACGGCTTGCTGCTGGTTCCAAATGAATTGGACCTTGCACCCCACATGGTTCCTCATGTACTAGGATCCCCATGTGTCTCCTCCATGATTCGGATCATTGATTCACACCATGATCAGAACTAACACACACACCATGATCCACCATGGATCACTATCCAATTAGTGGCCTCTAACTTACATCCCACATGGATGAGTTAGATCAACTAAGATCCGCCCCTTATCTCAGGGTCCTGGATCCTTAGTTTACATCACAACATATGGTCTTCAAGGGGCGTGCCATACTTGGCCTTAACCGCACCACAAGAGACAGAAACATAACCTTGAAAGTAATTATAAAATCAGTTACCTTATACATGATCTGATTAGATCAAGTGCCTTTCCTTATTATGTTCGGCCATGCTCCTCCAGTGCACGCCTCTATCAATCCTTATCACATACCTCCTGTATTGATAAGATCCATTCATGGGTCGCACCCCTGATCCCTTCCATGGAACTTCCATGAAACCAGTTTCTACACTGCATCCACCTTCAAGGCTATTCATGCCATTGTGAGGGAAGTCCGGCCTTCTCCCTTCTCTCCTGGGTATTTGCGTGTGTTCCCAAGATACAGGGGAAGCCTAGGACGTGTTCATACGTGGTGAAAACCTACCACAGGGTCGTTCATAACTCCCCTTGCACTTCCATGAAACTGCCCTCCCACACACCTCTCTCCTTAAGGCTGTCATGGCCTTTGGGAATGAATTCCGGTCATCTACCTTCTTTCCTCACCATTTGCGTGTGTTCTCAGGCCCTGTAGGATGCTTTGGGTGATAACATCACGGATCAAAACCACCAGAAAGTCGTTCATAACTTCCCCCCTTGATCTCTCCCAAAACTGCCTCTTTATGACCTTCACACCACCATGGGTCTTGGATTGGGAATCCGACCAACTCTCTGTCTTTTCTCTGTGTTTCTTTGTGTTTCAGGGTGTAGGAGGAAGCCCTGGCGTGCCTGCAAAGGCACGGACTTCCCTGCCTTTTATAGAAGAAGGGCAGTTACCTTTCCAAAGGTTGCACCCTTTCGGTATCATTTCTGGCCATTGATTTAATCAATGGTCCAGATCATACCCATTCGCCTCAGGCAGTTTCCAGACGCCCTGGGCTTGCCAATCCACTCCTGCACAAGTCCAAACAAGCCCACACGGATTGCCCAAGCTTCTGGCTCAATCCCAAGAGCCAACCAGCCCATCGGTACACCCGGGTCTCCCACATGGCCCGGCCACTGTCCAGACCCGGCCCAACTGCCCATGACTTGAACACTCAGTCCAGCTGAGTTGAGCTGATCCCCAGCTGCCCCAGCTGAGTGAGCTAGACCATCCAGCTCAGGGAGCTGACCTACACTTCAGTGAGCTACATTGAGCTGCACTACACTTCACCTAGCTGGTCGAGCTTGCTTACTGCATCGCCCAGCTGTTATACACTGTGTCCAGCTTGCTTCCTTTATCTTCTTCAATTCTTCTAAGTCCCTTGGTCTATTCCAGACCTATACTTAGTTCTCCCATGATCCATTCTGATCACCCACTTCAATCGAGCTTCACCTGGATCTCGTCCAGCTACCAGCTCGCTTGTCCAGCTCCTTTGAGCTTGCATCTGCCTTATTTTGGTTAAGTTCCAGCTACCTGATTCCCTTAACCACGTTTTGGACCATGACACGCTTGTCTTTAGGTCATGTGACCTGACTGGTGCGTCTCTCGCACTAAAGTCTGTCCGGACGATCCTATCCAGGATCGGGGACATGACAAGTCTCCCCCACTTAGGATGGATTCGTCCTCGAATCCTGTGGGTGTTGCCGTCTTGTCTGAAGAAAAAAGATTCCAACCGAATGCATCCAGAACATAGAGCATGCTCGATTGGTTCTTCCTAACCAATTCGTTGCATCTCCCTCCTTGTCCCTCCTCACTGATCACGTCTTGATCACCATCTACACAAGTCTCCCCCACTTGATAGAGATTTTACCCAAAATCTTATCAAGTGATCCATCAAGCACCCATACAAAGACATGACTTGTGTCACTGACCCAACTCTCCAGGTTGCGTTCCTAGTAGACACCAAGTCCATGTAGAACACTTTAGTTCCATGACTAGATCAAATTCAGTCGCTAGGAACATACTGCGTACTCAAGTCTTAGAAGATTCAACCAATCTCCTAGCCACGATGCACCAGCCAAGTCCTAGCGAACATGTTCCAATCTTTAGGTTGATCACTCTACCATGAGTCCTAACAGATTGTTTTGTTCCCTTAAGTCCTTCCCGGACAATAAGGTTTATGATTCCAGCCCCCAATTACTGGATCATTCCTGAACCAGCCACAGCCTCTCCCAGCTTGGCCATATTGCCATCTTAGCCCAAGACTAAACCGCCTTAACTTGACTTCTGTCCAAACCGGACTTTGTCATATTACGATCCTGGTCCATTTAGGACGTGATCATTACCAGTCCTGGTCCACTCAGGGACTAGACCGTTACACCCCGACCATAGGTCCATCTCCGAGTAGGTCGTGTCCTGATACTCATCCTTTGACGGACTTGATCATATTGCGGTTCTGGTCAACTCCAGGACTCAACCGTCTCACCCCAACCATAGGTCAATCTCTGACATGGTTGTGCTGCGATCCTCATCCCTCACTGGACTTGATCGACTTCACCTCAGCCATCTTAGCTGGTGCCATTCTATATGGACTTTTAGATAATGGGGCCGTAGCAGGTTCCAATTCAATGTTGAATGGGTCAGCCCTATCAGGGGGAATGCCCTGTAGTGCCCCAAACACTTCCTGAAATTCCCGAACCAACGGTATACCCTCTGGGTCACAGGCCCCTACAACCTCATCAGTGTAAATGGTAGCCAAAAAGGCCTCACAACCATTTCCAAGTATCCGTTCTACTTGGACTGCTGAAACCACCAAACTACAAGAGGTTGGCTTGATTCCTTGGTACTTAATCGGGGGTCCAAACTCGTTCTCAAGTTGCACCCTTCCCGGTGACAATCTAGAGTTGCCCGATACTTTCCCAACCAGTCCATGCCCAAGATCACTTCATGATGCTTGAGGGGGACAACAATCAGATCTATAGGCATCGGCCTATCCAAGATCACCACAGGGATGTCCTTTACCAGACCGAGTGAGTTCATAACTTGTCCTACTCACTCGTTCAGGACCGTCCCATGTTCCATACTGGAACAAACCTTTTCCAATCATACTTGGACTCACAAAACTATGTGTAGCTCCAGTATCAAATAATGTGTTTCCACACCACCAATCATTAAGTACTTAGATGAGTAGGATATCGGTTTGATCACACATTTGGAAAATGTCCCATACCATTCTCCAAAGCATCACACATCTGTGAACGTCCCATACCATTCACAAAAGTGTTTATAGTATACCTCAATCCTCATCATACTAAGATACTTAACATCGTGTTTCCAATTCCTTTTGGAATTGATCCATTCAATTCACTCAATCTTAAGGAATCCTACCTTGAGTTACACTGAGTCCAAGCTGATTCATCTGATCACAAGCCCACTCATGTACTAGCCATGTAGCGTCTCCCTTAGACTAACATGTACATTGCATATGCTCACTTGTTTTGAACGGCCACCAAGGGATAACATTTACCTCCAAGAGAGTGCTGCACGTTTCTTTCAACCTAAGCCACTCTCTGGTCCATGTTACTTCCCTTGTCCAGGTCGTCCATACAAAGATCTTGCATTGCGTCCATCATCCAATCCGTCTACTATTCCCAAATAACTAGATAAACTAACCTTTATGTTTTCAGGGTCTTTCCGTGGAAGAGTGTAACTCAACTCTCGCTGGCCTCACCAAAGCTAAGGTTCCAAGTCATCATAGTTTTCAGAAATAATTTCGGTTTGGAACTCAGCATCCTTGAGCACTGTCCGTAACAGGATCAAGCATGCTCTGATACCAACTTGTAAGACCCGATCCTGGCCGACTAGGCCGCGGTCGATGCCTCACGTCGCTCGGTCGATACCCTGACCGAACCTCTCAAAATTTTCGCCCTTTATTTAAAACATCGCCCATAGGCGAGGGCTAACTCAGATCTTAGCTCAAGACTACCATAGTCTTTCCTAGCTTAGATAAATACAACACATACGCAGCGGAATAATATCATCATCCATTGGTCTATAACCAATCTAATACTTGTCCGGTCAAATCACCTCAGCTAATGGTTAGTATACTCAACTACCAGCTAGCTCCAAGGTTGATTCTGAACACGAACCAAGTCATACAAATCTGAGGTTCCATTTCCCTAACCATTCTATCTAGATCTATGCAACATTGCTAGATCATACCATTGCCACATCCACGGAGCTTGTTAGCTCATCGGCTCAGCTACTCTAGCTGAATGAACTCATTGACCAGCTGATCGAGCTGTCACACTCGAACTGAGTTTGGACCGAGTTATGGCCAGCTGCCATATACTGCGTCCAGCTCCTTTACACACACAAAACAACTCCCTTAGGTACTTAGTCATTCAGCCGACAATCCCCACAGACATAAGTAACCCTTGAGAAGTCTTCAAACAGCTAAGGACATGCATCTGGCCCTTACAGGCTCATGCACTGTCCCACATCCTTTTGCCTTATCAACTTATGATACCAAGTCCAGCTCATGGAATAACAACGCCCATCAGATCCTGAGTCAATCAACCAACCACCCCACATGACCCAGAACTGATGAGTCTTCACACGTACCTAACCGGCCATGGAACCATGTCCCAACGAAGCCGATCAGTCCTCCTCTTACCACCGGTGCATCCTTTGATCAATCAGATCAGACACCTTGATCCATCACTATGGATCAGGTCATCCATCCTTGCCAAAGATCAGATTACACACGGCCTTCTTTAGATAAACACACCAGCCCCATACTTGTGGTCCATGCCACTTAGTACTGGCCTTACTCGCCTCCACGGCTTGCTGCTGGTTCCAAATGAATTGGACCTTGCACCCCACATGGTTCCTCATGTACAAGGATCCCCATGTGGGTCTCCTCCATGATTCGGATCATTGATTCACACCATGATCAGAACTAACACACACACCATGATCCACCATGGATCACTATCCAATGAGTGGCCTCTAACTTCCATCCCACATGGATGAGTTAGATCAACTAAGATCCGCCCCTTATCTCAGGGTCCTGGATCCTTAGTTTACATCACAACATATGGTCTTCAAGGGGCGTGCCATACTTGGCCTTAACCGCACCACAAGAGACAGAAACATAACCTTGAAAGTAATAATAAAATCTGTTACCTTATACATGATCTGATTAGATCAAGTGCCTTTCCTTATTATGTTCGGCCATGCTCCTCCAGTGCACCCCTCTATCAATCCTTATCACATACCTCCTGTATTGATAAGATCCATTCATGGGTCGCACCCCTGATCCCTTCCATGAAACTTCCATGAACCCAGTTTCTACACTGCATCCACCTTCAAGGCTATTCATGCCATTGTGAGGGAAGTCCGGCCTTCTCCCTTCTCTCCTGGGTATTTGCGTGTGTTCCCAAGATACAGGGGAAGCCTAGGACGTGTTCATCCGTGGTGAAAACCTACCACAGGGTCGTTCATAACTCCCCTTGCACTTCCATGAAACTGCCCTCCCACACACCTCTCTCCTTAAGGCTGTCTTGGCCTTTGGGAATGAATTCCGGTCATCTACCTTCTTTCCTCACCATTTGCGTGTGTTCTCAAGCCCTGTAGGATGCTTTGGGTGATAACATCACGGATCAAAACCACCAGAAAGTCGTTCATAACTTCCCCCCTTCATCTCTTCCAAAACTGCCTCTTAATGACCTTCACACCACCATGGGTCTTGGATTGGGAATCCGACCAACTCTCTGTCTTTTCTCTGTGTTTCAGGGTGTAGGAGGAAGCCCTGGCGTGCCTGCAAAGGCACGGACTTGCCTGCCTTTTATAGAAGAAGGGGCAGTTACCTTTCCAAAGGTTGCACCCTTTCGGTATCATTTCTGGCCATTGATTTAATAAATGGTCCAGATCATACCGATTCACCTCAGGCAGTTTCCAGACGCCCTGTGCTTGCCAATCCACTCCTGGACAAGTACAAACAAGCCCACACGGATTTCCCAAGCTCCTGGCTCAATCCCAAGAGCCAACCAGCCCATCGGTACACCCGGGTCGCCCACATGGCTCGGCCACTGTCCAGACCCGGCCCAACTGCCCATGACTTGAACACTCAGTCCAGCTGAGTTGAGCTGATCCCCAGCTGACCCAGATGAGTGAGGTAGACCATCCAGCTCAGGGAGATGACCTACACTTCAGTGAGCTACATTGAGCTGCACTACACTTCACCTAGCTGGTCGAACTTGCTTACTGCATCGCCCAGCTATTATACACTGTGTCCAGCTTGCTTCCTTTATCTTCTTCAATTCTTCTAAGTCCCTTGGTGTATTTCCAGACCTATACTTAGTTCTCCCATGATCCATTCTGATCACCCACTTCAATCGAGCTTCACCTGGATCTCTTCCAGCTACTGGCTCGCTTGTCCAGCTCCTTTGATCTTGCATCTGCCTTATTTTGGATAAGTTCCAGCTACCTGATTCCCTTAACCACGTTTTGGACCATGACACGCTTGTCTTAAGGTCATGTGACCTGACTGGTGCGTCTCCTCGCACTAAAGTCTGTCCGGACGATCCTATCCAGGATCGGGGACATGACAAGTCTCCCCCACTTAGGATGGATTCGTCCTCGAATCCTGTGGTGTTGCCATCTTGTCTGAAGACAAAAGATTCCAACCGAATTCTTTGCATCCAGAACATAGAGCATGCTCGATTGGTTCTTCTTAACCAATTCGTTGCATCTCCCTCCTTGTCCCTCCTCACTGATCACGTCTTGATCACCATCTACACAAGTCTCCCCCCACTTGATAGAGATTTTTTCCAAAATCTTATCAAGTGATCCATCAAGCACCCATACAAAGACATGACTTGTGTCACTGACCCAACTCTCCAGGTTGCGTTCCTAGTAGACACCAAGTCCATGTAGAACACTTTAGTTCCATGACTAAATCAAATGCAGTCGCTAGGAACATACTGCGTACTCAAGTTTGAGAAGATTCAACCAATCTCAAAGCCACTCTATGCACCAGCCAAGTCCTAGCGAACATGTTCCAATCTTTAGGTTGGTCACTCTACCATGAGTCCTAACAAATTGTTTTGTTCCCTTAAGTCCTCCCGGACAATAAGGTTATGATTCCAGCCCCCAATTACAGGATCATTCCTTAACCAGCCACAGCCTCTCCCAGCTTGGCCATATTGCCATCTTAGCCCTTACAAAACTAAACCGCCTCAACTTGACTTCTGTCCAAACTGGACTTTGTCATATTTTGATCCTGGTCCATTTAGGACGTGATCATATTCCAGTCCTGGTCCACTCAGGGACTAGACCGTTACACCCCGACCATAGGTCCATCTCCGAGTAGGTCGTGTCCTGATCCTCATCCTTTGACGGACTTGATCATATTGTGGTTCTGGTCCACTCCAGGACTCAACCGTCTCACCCCAACCATAGGTCAATCTCCGACTTGGTTGTGCTGCGATCCTCATCCCTCACTGGACTTGATCGACTTCAGCTCAGCCATCTTAGCTGGTGCCATTCTATATGGACTTTTAGATAATGGGGACGTTCCAGGTTCCAATTCAATGATGAATGGGTCAGCCCAATCAGGGGGAATGCCCTGTAGTGCCCCCAACACTTCCTGAAATTCCGAACCAACGGTATACCCTCTGGGTCACAGGCCCCTACAACCTCATCAGTGTAAATGGTAACCAAAAAGGCCTCACAACCATTTCCAAGTATCCGTTCTACTTGGACTGCTGAAACCACCAAACTACAAGAGGTTGGCTTGATTCCTTGTACTTAATCGGGGGTCCAAACTCGTTCTCAAGTTGCACCCTTCCCCGGTAACAATCTAGAGTTGCCCGATACTTTCCCAACCAGTCCATGCCCAAGATCACTTCATGATGCTTGAGGGGGACAACAATCAGATCTATAGCATCGGCCTATCCAGATCACCACAGGGATGTCCTTTACCAGACCGAGTGAGTTCATAACTTGTCCTACTCACTCGTTCATGACCGTCCCATGTTCCATACTGGAACAAACCTTTTCCAATCATACTTGGACTCACAAAACTATGTGTAGCTCCAGTATCAAATAATGTGTTTCCACACCACCGATCATTAAGTACTTAGATGAGTAGGATCTCGGTTTGATCACACATTTGGAAAATGTCCCATACCATTCTCCAAAGCATCACACATCTGTGAACGTCCCATACCATTCACAAAAGTGTTTATAGTATACCTTAATCCTCATCATACTAAGATACTTAACATCGTGTTTCCAATTCCTCTTGGAATTGATCCATTCCATTCACTCAATCTTAAGGAATCCTACCTTGACTTACACTGAGTCCAAGCTGATCCATCTGATCATAAGCCCACTCATGTACTAGCCATGTAGCGTCTCCTTAGACTAACATGAACATTGCATATGCTCACTTGTTTTGAACGGCCACCAAGGGATAACATTTACCTCCAAGAGAGTGCTGCACGTTTCTTTCAACCTAAGCCATTCTCTGGTCCATGTTACTTCCCTTGTCCAGGTCGTCCATACAAAGATCTTGCATTGCGTCCATCATCCAATCCGTCTACTATTCCCAAATAACTAGATAAAAACTAACCTTTATGTTTTCAGGGTCTTGCCGTGGAAGAGTGTATCTTGGCTAAGCCGGCTCATCTTGGAACTTCCCCGTTCTCAAGCATGAAACCCAATCTTACCTCAACTCTCCCTTGGCTGACCACAGCTAAGGTTCCAAGTCATCATAGTTTTCAGAAATAATTTCGGTTTGGAACTCAACATCCTTGAGCACTGTCCGTAACAGGATCAAGCATGCTCTGATACCAACTTGTAAGACCCGATCCTGGCCGACTAGGCCGCGGTCGATGCCTCACGTCGCTCGGTCGATACCCTGACCGAACCTCTCTAAATTTTCGCCCTATATTTAAAACATCGCCCATAGGCGAGGGCTAACTCAGATCTTAGCTCAAGACTACCATAGTCTTTCCTAGCTTAGATCAATACAACACATACGCAGCGGAATAATATCATCATCCATTGGTCTATAACCAATCTAATACTTGTCCGGTCGAATCACCTCAGCTAATGGTTAGTATACTCAACTACCAGCTAGCTCCAAGGTTGATTCTGAACACGAACCAAGTCATACAAATCTGAGGTTCCGTTTCCCAAACCATTCTATCTAGATCAATGCAACATTGCTAGATCATACCTTTGCCACATCCACGGAGCTTGTTAGCTCATCGGCCCAGCTACTCTAGCTGAATGAACTCATAGACGAGCTGATCAAGCTGTCACACTCGTACTGAGCTAGGACCGAGCTATGGCCAGCTGCCATATACTGCGGTCCTTTACACACACAAAACAACTCCCTTAGGTACTTAGTCATTCAGCCAACAATCCCCACAGACATAAGTAACCCTTGAGAAGTCTTCAAAAGCTAAGGACATGCATCTGGCCCTTACCGGCTCATGCACTGTCCCACATCCTTTTGCCTTATCAACTTATGATACCAAGTCCAGCTCATGGAATAACAACGCCCATCAGATCCTGAGTCAATCAACCAACCACCCCACATGAACCAGAACTGATGAGTCTTCCCACGTACCTAACCGGCCATGGAACCATGTCCCAACGAAGCCGATCATTCCTCCTCTTACCACCGGTGCATCCTTTGATCAATCAGATCAGACACCTTGATCCATCACCTATGGATCAGGTCATCCATCCTTGCCAAAGATCAGATTACACACGGCCTTCTTTAGATAACACACCGGCCCATACTTGTGGTCCATGCCACTTAGTACTAGCCTTACTCGCCTCCACGGCTTGCTGCTGGTTCCAGGATCTAAGTTAGCTCTCGCCCATGTGTCTCCTCCATGATTCGGATCATTGATTCACACCATGATCAGAACTAACACACACACCATGATCCAACATGGATCACTATCCAATGAGTGGCCTCTAACTTCCATCCCACATGGATGAGTTAGATCAACTAAGATCTGCCCCTTATCTCAGGGTCCTGGATCCTTAGTTTACATAACAACATATGGTCTTCAAAGGTCGTGCCATACTTGGCCTTAACCGCACCACAAGAGACAGAAACATAACCTTGAAAGTAATTATAAAATCAGTTACCTTATACATGATCTGATTAGATCAAGTGCCTTTCCTTATTATGTTCGGCCATGATCCTACAGTGCACGTGTCTATCAGTACTTATCACATACCTCCTGTATTGATAAGATCCATTCATGGGTCGCACCCCTGATCCCTTCCATGGAATTTCCATGAAACCAGTTTCGACACTGCATCCACCTTCAAGGCTATTCATGCCATTGTGAGGGAAGTCCGGCCTTCTCCCTTCTCTCCTGGGTATTTGCGTGTGTTCCCAAGATACAGGGGAAGCCTAGGACGTGTTCATCCGTGGTGAAAACCTACCACAGGGTCGTTCATAACTCCCCTTGCACTTCCATGAAACTGCCCTCCCACACACCTCTCTCCTTAAGGCTGTCTTGGCCTTTGGGATGAATTCCGGTCATCTACCTTCTTTTCTCACCTTTTGCGTTGTGTTCTCACGGATGCTTTGGGTGATAACATCACGGATCAAAACCACCAGAAAGTCGTTCATAACTTCACCCCCCTTGATCTCTCCCAAAAACTGCCTCTTTATGACCTTTACACCACCATGGGTCTTGGATTGGGAATCCGACCAACTCTCTGTCTTTCTCTGTGTGTTCTTTGTGTTTCAGGGTGTAGGAGGAACCCTGGCGTGCCTGCAAAGGCACGACTTGCCTGCCTTTTATAGAGAAGGGTCAGTACCTTTCCAAGGTTGCACCCTTTCGTATCATTTCTGGCCATTGATTTAATCAATGGTCAGATCATACCCATTCGCCTCGGGCAGTTTCCAGACGCCCTGGGCTTGCCAATCACATCCTGGACAAGTCCAAACAAGCCCACACGGATTGCCAAGCTCCTGGCTCAATCCCAAGAGCCAACCAGCCCATCGGTTACACCCGGGTCGCCCACTGGCCCGGCCAACTGTCCAGACCCGCCCAACTGCCCATGATTGAACACTCAGTCCAGCTGAGTTGAGCTGATCCCCAGCTGACCCAGCTGAGTGAGCTAGACCATCCAGCTCAGGGAGGCTGACCTACACTTCAGTGAGCTACATGAGCTGCACTACAGTTCACCTAGCTGGTCGAGCTTGCTTACTGGCATCGCCCAGCTGTTATACACTGTGTCCAGCTTGCTTCCTTTATCTTCTTCAATTCTTCTAAGTCCCTTGGTCTATTTCCATACCTATACTTAGTTCTCCCATGATCCATTCTGATCACCACTTCAATCGAGCTTCACCTGGATCTCGTCCAGCTACCAGCTCGCTTGTCCAGCTCCTTTAGCTTGCATCTGCCTTAATTTGGTTAAGTTCCAGCTACCTGATTCCCTTAACCATGTTTTGGACCATGAACGCTTATCTTTTGACTGGTGCTCTCCTCGCACTAAAGTCTGTCTGGGCGATCCTATCCAGGATCGCGGGACATGACAGAACTTAGAATGGATTAAATGATTAGAAAAGGGGCGTCTTATGTAGGGACCCTATGTATTGGTGAGTGTAAACACTTATTAAATATTTATGAATGATCATAGAGTTTTTTCCAAACCTTAGTACTGTTCTCAAGTACTAATACATAAGTTATAGTATTAAATATAATTAAAGTATGAAGTATTATTAATCAGTGAAGTCTTAATATAAACCTGTCTTCCAAACTTTCCAAACTATTTCCGTATGAATGATGATTACCGTGAATTGTCCTGCGATATGGAACAAGGTCACGAAGACACGATGATGGGGTCGCACCCTGGAGGCCGTGTAACTGCATGCAGCGTTAGATGTTCGATTTTGAATATCTGATGGCGATGATGGTGATGCTAACTCACTAGACTCGTTAGCCTTTGTGGTTTCTCGGGTCTGGTATATATATATATATATAAATATGATTATATGAATGATATGAGAGACGGAAATAGGAAGTGAGGTATATGATTAGATTCACAATGATGGAAGGATAGTCCTTATATATAAATATCCAGATATGGAATATATTTCCACTGCATACAAATGGAGTTGATTGCTTGAGATATTATTAATATATGTTGGGGTGCGGGACTAGGCTCACTGAGTAAATTAGTTACTTATGACTCATTTGTGATGCAGGTAACCAATAGGCGGGATACCTTACTCTAGGACGGGAAGGAACAGCATTAGCCAGCGGTAGTTTTATTATCCTTGCAAAGGCGTTTTGATATTTCTTATTTATAAGATTTATTGACCGAAAACCTCGAGGTTAATTTATACAAATTTTGTAAGATGATTTTGAATGATATATAAATAATGTTTTTTTTAAGTACGGGTTCCATATGATATTAGTCCTTGTCCGGACGAACTAACTATCGGTATTGCTTTTTCGGGTTGAAAAGCCTAGAGTGATATCTGATAGGAGCGTTGGTGTTCTTTGATTGTTGGTCTAAGGCGATCAGAAGTATTCTGAGAACTCGGATCGACCATCGAGGAACATCGACCGTGTCATTTCTGGTCATCTACGATCGGGGGTGTCACAAAGGTGGTATCAGAGCATGGTTATACGATGCTAGAATGGGACTTGTTTCAAATGTTTTTCGAGTGAAAATGAGTCGCAAGGATAACTAGGATATGCTGGCTTGTTCCTTCATTTTAGGATAGATAGTCATGGGTAGTTACCTAACCGTGATCTTTCACAGCAGAAGCACCGAGACAAGATTGAACAGGTGAACCGTGCTTATTGGTGTTACTATCATTATGCTCGAGTTTTCTACCCTCATGGCCGGGTTCACTACCTTCCTTTTAGGAGTCAGTAACGTCATGCCTTCCTGTCGTTCTTTTGAGTTCTAGTGGGGATGCCAATTCTTTAGAGAGATATATGGGACATAATTGATACATCGAATACATCTCCAGACTCGTGTGTTATCGATGTCAAGGTGGGTGTTGTTTGTGATCCGGTTCAGAGAGATTCGACTACACTTGATCACATAGATGCACTTATTATTCTGGTTTGTCAAGTCTAACCGGCTCATGCTAAGACGTACAAGCACCAGAGCCATACAAGCATGATTTCTTAAGCATTTGTTTCAAGCTTAGCGTTGGAGGAAGAGATGGTTTGACTGTATTAGAAGATGATGGAAGCACCAGAAGCATTCTGTTTTCAACGGAATATCATGAAGCTTATGATGCAAAGAAGAAGAAGTTGGGACCATAAGATACTGAAGAAGGAATAAACCATTCGAAGTATACTTTGGCTTGAGGCAGATTTGGGTTCCAACACTCAGAGCAGAAAATTCACGTGGCCGTTGTTCAGAGATTTACAAGAAGGATCTGGCAGCAAGCTATTTGGAGATGAACACTATGAGTTGTTGGTCGAGAGTCAAGAATTACTTCAGAGAGTTGAGTTCGAGTTGGACAGATTTCATGAGTTCAAGAAGTAGAATTTTCTACACAAGATATGGGACAGATTGAAGATTCAGTTTACGGAGTTGGTACAGTGGGATGTTTCCGCCAGAAGGTTCTGGTCGAGTTAATCATATACAACAACTTCAGCATCGAGATATGTGGTCGAGTGAATTTCATTCATCGATTATGGTTTGGAGAATAAGCCAAAGATCATACGGAAAATCTTTGGGAACTTAGCCAAGAATTTTGGAGTAGATAAAAGACCATGGAGTTTCAAAGCTTCGAGGAGATGTTAGAGTATGACGTGAATGTTAAAGAAGCTATTATTTCTGAAGAAGTTAACCAAGTCATGCATACCATTTATTGTCCAACCGCTGTAGATCAAAGGTCAGTTTCAAGAAGTGAGTTAAGTAAGTCGTTGGGGATGATTTTGGGTGTATGTTTCATCAGATCAAGATCGAGGAGGCTGAGTTGTTATGGTGGTGACATGCCAGGACAGCATAGTCGGGATCGTCCAAGTGCGAGAAATTCTTGATTATTTGCATCAATGCGCTTCAGCGATTCCCTTGTGAAGAGTAAGGATGATTATTTTACCCTTGCCCATAAAGTTACCCGGTTCCTTTACATATACCTAGGGTACCAGTAGTTGGACTTGTTCACGCTTCCTTACCGTTAGTCCACATCCAAGTGTTAGGCTATTTGGGTAGAGCCTACACTTTATAGTTGACTGGACCGTCAAAACCCCTGAAAGGTCCAATCACAGGTTTGCTTCTTATCCAATTGTGTGTTGTGTGCATTTTTAAAATTTTATGAATGATTGAAATTAAAAAAAAAATGTGAATTGTGATCAAGGTGTTGTAAGAGACCTTGCATATGGATGGAATTTTCCGTCCATATTGTGTTTGATTCGGGAACAACACATGGTTGTAGTTCCTGAGCGATGTCATAGTATTAGAGAGGATTCACTTTTGTGAATTCAAGTCTACCGTTCTTATTTGGAAGTACGGGCTGCCAGTTAAAGTAATGGTATGCCTTCCCCATTCCTTAGTACTTCTGTTAGAGCGGTATGTTTCTATCTAGAGTGAGATTTGCTATCTAGTTACCGAGCTCAATTAGGATATTAAGGAAAGAAGTCTTTTGAAGATGACCAGTTATTGTTGGCCTACAATGGTATACTACTAAGTGTTCGAGTATCACTCAAATCAGTCTGGCGTGTTGAAGAACTTTGGGAAAAGGTGAAGAAGTGTGATCTAGAAACTTGATCGTTTAAAAAGTAGAAGATGAAAAGGAGCAGATTAGAAGACAGTCTGATAATCAGGGAAGATGAAGATGTGTTTAAGGCATTGAAAAGATGGTCGACATCTAAAAGTAACATGTTTAGTATTCTTGTTGAACCTGGATTCGCTGCAATAGCCTAGGGATCTCACCAAGTGGTTCTTGCCGAGTTCTAGTAGTAGTTAGAAGATTATAAAGACGGTCTCAGATAGATCAGAAGTGTAAAGAATACAGTAAGTGAAATCATTCTTGGAATGGGTGAGTGTGCGTATTTGAGAGTAGCACTCCTAGTCCGAATCATGTTGGTGTGATTGATCGTGCATGTTCTTGTTTGATTGTTGCACGATTAATCAAGTTAACATTGACCAGACTGGAGATGTTACTTTCACGTATGGCACATCACCTAACGTTCCAAATTTCATGTTGCTGTTATGGGAGAAAGTCAGATAGAAAAGGTTGAGAAGTGATAGTCTACAGATACAAGATTGTTAGAAAAAGTATGCAGACCGCAGTTGACAAGAGTTGTGCAGAGTAAAGAATTTGGTTATCCTGAAAGTGGCTGCTCAGGAAAGAAAGGATCGGTTGGGGTAATCAAGGGATCGACCATGAGTTGTTTTGATATGGGAAGATTAAGATAAGGTAAGAGCTAATATCCATAACTCCTTTCAGAGACTGTTCAGTAAAGAGTGTACAGCTACGTTTTCAGAATTCGGGGACGAATTCTTTTGAGGAGGGAAGAATGTAATAACCCTCACGAGCAGATATAATTTTGGTCGAGAAAATTCTTTAAGATCAGTTTGAGGATTGATCGATCAGAATTTAAATAAAAATCGACCCAGTGAATTATTCGTGATGTGACTGTCTCGAGGCCAAAGTACCTACTCTTAATAGTTCTGACCAAGTGTTAATTATTATTGTCGAGTTTTATCTAAGCTGGACGAGAACCGACGAACGGGAAACATTTTATCGAACACTGGTCTTGAATACTTTCAGTTGCTTGCGAGTCATGTGCATGTCATGTGCTGCCTGGCTGCTTGCTTCTTTCCTGACCTGAACATGTGACTTGCACCTTCCAGCTTGCTTGCTACATTAAAGTCATGTGAGTTGCACACCTGCTTGAAGTTTCTTCATGGAAAGGAAATGACATTACTTCATGGGAAGGAAAGTGTGATTCAGCTCACCACATGTCTCATACTGATCTGAAACTTTTGTCCTTTCTTGCTGACTCTTCTCCTGCTGTTTACCCTGTCATTTATTACCTTGTCCTCTTCCTGGTCGAGCTCATTCATCTCAGAGAGAAAGAGAGAAAGAAAGAGAGAAAAATCTGTGAGGAAAATACATGAAAAATTCAGAAAAAAATAAGAGAAGAGAAGGGAGCTTGGAAGACCCTTTCTCACCATCTTGTGACTTTAATCAGTGAGTATTTGTGTGGTAAAGAGTTGGAGATTTGGTGTCCTGAAGTTGAGAATCACCCATGTTCTTCAGCCTTTGATTTTAATCGGTAAAGATGTAAGTTGTTGTGTGGATTAGTTTTATGTGAGCATTTCTGTTGGATTGACTGCGGTTCAGCTTTCTTCTGATTGAGTCCGACATTTTCTTGATGTGGTACTGATTAGGTTTGGCGTGGCTTCATCTTAAAGTGGAGTATCAGTTAAGTTCAGACAGTGTTTGATTTGAACCGGTAAACTGTTTTGCCTTTTGATCCAGATCAGTTTAGATTGTAACCAGCTGGCTGAGTTGTTGTTCTTCCTCTCTGGATTAATTTCTTAATCCCTTGTGTGGATTTATATTAGTTCAGTTCATGGTCCCTTAGCATCTAGACAACTTAGCTGAAACGATTTATGTTTGAACCGAACTAAAGCTGCCTTGAACTTGCCTTAGTATCTGTCCTGAATCTTGAACTGTGGGTTTGAACCGGACTGATTAACCTTTGTTCCAACCGTTCTGTTATTGGTACAGATGGTCAAGGATAGTGTTCGGATCAGTCAGATCCTTGTGGTGGTTTTAAATCGAGAATATTCCAGAAGCTGAGTGTGATTAGCTTGAGCTCGAGTATAGTCTTCCTTAGCCAATCTCATGGAATCAAAGGTGAGTCTAGATAGATGAGTGTTGAGTAGTGAATATATATTTCTTGATTGAACGTACTGATTGTAGATGATTGATAGGCTTTATCTCTTGATCAATATTGAATTGGTAAGGTGTTTACTTAGTGTAAACACTTATTAAATATTTATGAATGATCATAGAGGTTTTTTCCAAACCTTAGTACTTGTTCTCAAGTACTAATACATAAGTATAGTATTAAATATAATTAAGTATGGAAGTATTAATCATGTGAAGTCTTAATATAAACCTGTCTTCCAAACTATTTCCGTATGAATGATGATTACCGTGAATTGTTGTTCCTGCGATATGGAACAAGGTCACGAAGACACGATGATGGGGTCGCACCCTGGAGGCCGTGTAACTGCATGCAGCGTTAGATGTTCGATCTTTGAATATCTGATGGCGATGATGGTGATGCTAACTCACTAGACTCGTTTAGCCTTTGTGGTTTCTCGGGTCTGGTATATATATATATATATAAATATGATTATATGAATGATATGAGAGACGGAAATAGGAAGTGAGGTATATGATTAGATTCACAATGATGGAAGGATAGTCCTTATATATAAATATCCAGATATGGAATATATTTCCACTGCATACAAATGGAGTTGATTGCTTGAGATATTATTAATATATGTTGGGGTGCGGGACTAGGCTCACTGAGTAAATTAGTTACTTATGACTCATTTGTGATGCAGGTAACCAATAGGCGGGATATCTTACTCTAGGACGGGAAGGAACAGCATTAGCCAGCGGTAGTTTTATTATCCTTGCAAAGGCGTTTTGATATTTCTTATTTATAAGATTTATTGACCGAAAACCTCGAGGTTAATTTATAACAAATTTTGTAAGATGATTTTGAATGATATATAAATAATGTTTTTTTTAAGTACGGGTTCCATATGATATTAGTCCTTGTCCGGACGAACTAACTATCGGTATTGCTTTTTCGGGTTGAAAAGCCTAGAGTGATATCTGATAGGAGCGTTGGTGTTCTTTGATTGTTGGTCTAAGGCGATCAGAAGTATTCTGAGAACTCGGATCGACCATCGAGGAACATCGACCGTGTCATTTCTGGTCATCTACGATCGGGGGTGTCACAGTCACAGAGGAAGGGTGCAGTTTAAGAGTGGGTGTGGGTATCCGCCAGCACACACAGGACGTCCTGTGGCTGTCTGTGGCTGTCCGTCAGCACACACAGGACGTCCATGGCTGTCCGTGTATGTTCGTGTGTGTCTCTGGGTGTCCGCCAGCATACACAGGACGTTCGTGGTGGTCCGTGGCTGTCAGTCAGCACACACAGGACTTCCGTGTGTGTCCGTCAGCACACACAGGATGTCCGTGGCTGTCCATCAGTACACATATCAGCATGCTGGTCCTTGGACTCAGCATGCTGGCCCTTCCCGAGGACTGTTCAGGTGATTTCGGCCCATGTGGGCTGTCTGTTCAGTACACACAGGACATCAGTGGGTGTCCGTCAGCACAGACAGGACGTCCGTGGGTGTCTATCAGCACACACAGGACATCCGTGGCTGTCCGTGTGTGTCTGTTTGTGTCCATCAGCACACACAGGACGTCCGTTGCTGTCCATCAGTAAACATATCAGCACTTTGGTCCTTGGACTCAGCACGCTGGCCCTTCCTGGGGACTGTTTGGGTGATTTTGGCCCACGTGGGCTGTCTGTTCAGTACACACAGGACGTCCGTGGGTGTCCGCCAGCACACACAGGACCTCCGGGGCTGTCAGTGGCTGTCTGTCAGCACACACAGGACGTCCGTGACTGTCCATGTGTGTCCGTGTGTGTCCGTCCGCACACACAGGACGTCCGTGGCTGTCCATGTGTGTCCGTGAGTGTCCGTCAGCACACACAGGACGTCCGTGGCTGTTCATCAGTATACATATCAGCACGTTGGTCCTTGGACTTAGCACGCTGGCCCTTCTCGTGGACTGTTTGGGTGATTTTGGCCCACGTAGGCTGTCTGTTCAATACACAGAGGATGTCCGTGTGTGTCCGTGTCTGTCCGTCAGTTAACACAGGACGTCCGTGGCTGTCCATCAGTACACAAATCAGCACGTTGGTCCTTGGACTCAGCATGCTGACCCTTCCCGTGGACTGTTCGGGTGATTTTGGCCCATGTTGGCTGTCTGTTCAGTACACACAGGACGTCCGTGGGGGTCCGCCAGCACACACAGGACGTCTGTGGCTGTATGTGGCTGTCCGTCAGCACACACAGGACGTCCATGGCTGTCCGTGTGTGTTCATGTGTGTCTATGGGTGTCTGCCAGAATACACAGGACGTTCGTGGCTGTCCGTGGCTGTCTGTCAACACACATAGGACGTCTGTGTCTGTCCGTCAGCACACACATGACGTCTGTGTGTGTCCGTCAGCACACACATGACGTCTGTGTGTGTCCGTCAGCACACACAGGACGTCCGTGGCTGTCTATCAGTACACATATCAGCACGCTGGTCCTTGGACTCAGCATGCTGGCCCTTCCCGAGGACTGTTCGGGTGATTTCGGCCCACGTGGGCTGTCTGTTCAGTACACACAGGACATCCGTGGGTGTCCGTCAGCACACACAGGACGTCTGTGGGTGTCTGTCAGCACACACAGGATATCCGTGGCTGTCCGTGTGAGTCCGTGTGAGTCCGTGTATGTCCATCAGCACACACAGGACGTCTGTGGCTGTCCATCAGTACACATATCAGCACGTTGGTCCTTGGACTCAGCACGCTGGCCCTTCCCGGGGACTGTTTGTGTAAGACCCGATCCCGGCCGCCTAGGCCACGGTCGATGCCTCATGTCGCTCGGTCCACTTCCTGGCCGAACCTCTTAATTTATGCCCTTTATTTATAATATCGCCTAAAGGCGAGAGCTAACTTAGATCTTAGCTAAAGACTTCCCTAGTCATTAATAGCCTAGATCCTTTCAACAGATACGCAGCGGATTATTCTCTAGTAAACCATTGGTCTAAAACCAATCTAACAATTGTCTGGTCGAATCACCTTAGCCTTGGTCAGTTTACTCAACTACCAATTAGCTTAAAGGTCCATCCTAAACCCAAACCAAGCCATACGATTCTGAGGTTCCATTCCCCTAAACCATTTTATCTAGATCTACATAAGTAAATGCTAGATAATACCTTTGCCACATCTATGGAGCTTATTAGCTCATCGGTCCTCCATTGACTCAAATTGATCTTGCTTGACAGCTGGACAACGATCACTCAATGATCTTACTTAAGGTCCTTACCTTGATTCCTGCATCAAACAACTCCCCTAGGTACTTAGTCATTCAACCAACCATCCCCAAAGACCTAAGTAACCTTTGAGAAGTCTTTGAAAGGATAAGGGTTTGCATCTGGCCTTTCTCGGCTCATGCACAATCCAAAATCCTTTTGCCTTATAGGCAATAGTACCAAGTCCATCTTATGGACTGACAAAGCTCATTAGATCCTAAGTCAATCAACCAACCTTCCTCACATGACTTGGAACTGATGAATCATCATCTGGCCTGATCGGCCTTGGGACATAACCCAAACAACAGATATGACTTGTTCATACCAACCGATGCATTCCTAAATCAGATTAGTTCCGACACCTTGAACCATCATCCAGAGGTCAGGTCTTCCATACTCAACCATGATCATATCTTACACGGCTTTCCTTTAACAATCACACCTAGGCTTAGTACCTATGGTCTACGACACATAATACTAGCCAGACACTTCGTCATGGCTCTTAGCCAATACCGAAGCTATTAACACCAAGGTTGATATATAGAAGCATCACACCAATACTCTTACTCCAGAAACGTGACTATCCATACTAGTGCTCGGCCATCGAACCATCGTCATGAAACATGATCCGACCACTAGACTTGATAAGCCATCGTCCACTTAGCATGTACTGATATAACCGGCCTTCCATTGCCATCATGTGGGTGTACGCCCTACATAAGGCATATGGCGCCTATCCTACTAACCAACCAGAGGTTGATTGTAAGATATCCTACTTAGCCTTTGCGACTAGAACCATCCAACCATAGTCGGATCGTCCATAGTCCCGTCTAACCGTCTGGTTAAGAGCTAGGTGCGATCGGCCAGTTATAAGTCCGGCCCAAAGTCTCACGGACCTTCTTACCTGATCCGACCCAAAGCCTGGATCCATACCACAGAGTAAGGCCGAAGACCAAACCTGATTGCCTTGCAACCGATCAGACCTTGCTACGCAACACTCCGGTTAAACTAACCGTCCATCCGTTCGACTATGCAGCCACGGACTGTCCACTTGGTTCGGCCTAAGCCTTGAACCAATGGCACCGTTTGGAACTCACACCCTTTGGGAATTAGTACCCTTTGGACACTCGTGCCTCTTGGCAACTCATGACCCTTGGCATCTCGCACCCATTCAGATGCTCCAACCGTTCGACCTACCAATCCGTATGGACTGTCTGGTCCGTGCGTGTGTCCGGCCTATGGCCTAAGGATCACGCCTTAACCTACCCAAGTCATGAACCATTGTGACTGCTCAGGGAAGGGTTGCAACCGTTCAGAACAGAACAGAACCGCCCCTATCCAATCGGATCACCTGAGGCCGGTTTAGACCATGCGCGCGCCTAACTCGTCGGTTATGGACCGCGACCGCATTACTCTACCAGAACAACGGTTATAACCAATCCCAACACATCAACAAGGCCACGCCAATGTACAGAAGGAGTAGAAGAAGAATTGGATGAAAAGAATGAGAAGAATAGGACACAATCCAAACGCCCATGGCTAGACCGGTTCGGACTGTCTGATTATCTTAGCCGATGAGGCGGTGGTTACCCACTGACCCTATCTGACTGAACCACGGCTTTGGAGTCCTTCTCCAGACCTTTCTCTATGCCTTGGGTATTCATAACCACACGGCCTCCTCTCTCCTAAACCGTTCTCCTTGCCGGAGATACAAAACCACCACGACCGGCCCTTTTCTGGCCGATCTCTTGGCCGGGACTCTCTCTCTCTCTCTCTCTCTCTCTACGTTTGTCTCTGAGTATTTTACTACGGAAATGGATAATGAAACCAACAGGAGAGGCCCCATATTTATAGAAAACGAGGGGGTAAGTCTTGCCCCACGAACAGGCACGACTTGCTAGCGAAGCGGCACCATCGGCCAAGGGTTGTGCCCTCTCGGCCACTTGCATCCCATCGCCCTTTCTGATTGGGTTTGTGGTCGGTATTAATCCTAACCCACGACCCTAGCCTCTTGGACTTAGCCCACGGCCTTGCCCAAAGACCCAACAGCCCATGGCCTCATGGCCGGACCTCACAGCCCACCACTGACCCGGACCCGGACCCGGACCATCGGCCTAAAACCCGAACAGTCCGTCTAGCTGAGGTGAGCTGACTCTCAGCTGCATCAGCTGAGTGAGCTAGTAGTCCAGCTAGTGGAGCTGACTTAGTAGGGACTGAGCTGGAGTGAACTAAACCTAGCTTCGTTGAGCTGGCCGAGCTACTTGTCTACTTCGTCTAGTTACCGTCTTACTCGTCCTAGCTGTCTCTTAGCTTATATAAGGTTAAGTCTAAGTTTCCTTATGTTCTTAACCTTCTTTCTCGACCATGGAACGCTTGCCTTGATGTCCTAAGACTGGCTGATACGTTTCCTCGAACCATGGCCGTCCCGACAAATCCTTTCTAGGATTGGGGGCGTGACAAGTCTCCCCCACTTGTAATGGATTCGTCCTCGAATCCGGTGATGATTATACCTTGTCCCAAGACAAAATATTCCAACCGAACTTGTTCTAGTCTTGATTAGAGAATAGAACAAGCTTGATTCAAAAACACCAAATGACCACTTCGACGATCAAATTCCTTTGACCATCGTTATACAAGTCTCCCCCACTTGATAAGGATTTAACCACAAAAATCCTATCAAGTGGTCCTTTCTGGTTTCGCTGATGGCACCCTTACTTGTCTACTTCGACCACAGTCGAGGGTCCATCAAGCACCCATTCAAGTGATACTTGAAAATCCATCCAAAGACATTCCTTGTGTCACCGGCCGAACTCTCCAGGTTGCGGTCCTAGTATCCAACAAGTCTATGTCTTTCCTTTGAATAGCATCGTCTTCAGATTTTATTCTTTCTCTGATCATAGTCCAAGACTATATCATAATCAGTCCCTAGGAACATGCTGCATACTCGAGCCTTAGTAGATTTGGCCAATCCTCACACCACTCGATGTACCAGTCAAGTCCTCACGAACTTGTTCCAATCTTTAGGCTGCTCGTCCTACAACGAGTCCTAACAGTTTGTTATGGTTCTTTTCTCCTTCATGGACAATAAGGTTCATGACCTCAGCCACAACGTACTGGATCATCCCCTAAACCGGCCACAACCTTTTCAGGCTTGGCCACATTGCAATCTTAGTCCCTCCAGACTAAAAACGCCTCAGACTTGACTTCTGTCCTTCATTGGACTTTGTCATAATTCGATCCTGGTCCTTCCTTGGACTCGAACAACTCCCCTAGGTACTTAGTCATTCAACCAATGATCATATCTACGGCTAGGTCATCCATACTAACCAATGATCATATCTACGGCTTTCCATTAACAATCACACCTAGGCTTAGTACCTATGGTCTACGACACATAATACTAGCCATACACTTCGTCATGGCTCTTAGCCAATACCGAAGCTATCAACACCAAGGTTGATATATAGAAGCATCACACCAATACTCTTACTCCAGAAACGTGACTATCCATACTAGTGCTCGGCCATCGAACCATCGTCATGAAACATGATCCGACCACTAGACTTGATAAGCCTTCGTCCACTTAGCATGTACTGATATAACCGACCTTCCATTGCCATCATGTGGGTCTACGCCCTACATAAGGCATATGGCGCCTATCCTACTCACCAACCCGAGGTTGATTGTAAGATATCCTACTTATCCTTTGCGACTAGAACCATCCAACCATAGTCGGATAGTCCATAGTCCCGTCTAACCGTCTGGTTAAGAGATAGGTGCGATCGGCCAGTTATAAGTCCGGCCCAAAGTCTCACGGACCTTCTTACCTGATCCGACCCAAAGCCTGGATCCATACCACAGAGTAAGGCCCAAGACCCAACCGGATTGCCTTGCAACCGATCAGACCTTGCTACGCAACACTCCGGTTAAACTAACCGTCCGTCCGTTCGACTATGCAGCCGCGGACTGTCCACTTGGTTCGGCCTAAGCCTTGAACCAATGGCACCGTTTGGAACTCACACCCTTTGGGAACTAGTACCCTTTGGACACTCGTGCCTCTTGGCAACTCATGACCCTTGGCATCTCGCACCCATTCAGATGCTCCAACCGTTCGACCTAACCGTCCGTATGGACTGTCTGGTCCGTGCGTGTGTCCGGCCTATGGCCAAAGGATCACGCCTTAACCTACCCAAGTCATGAACAATTGTGACTGCTCAGGGAAGGGTTGCAACCGTTCAGAACAGAACAGAACCGCCCCTATCCAATCGGATCACCTGAGGCCGGTTTAGACCATGCGCGCGCCTAACTTGTCGGTTATGGACCGTGACCGCATTACTCTACCAGAACCACGGTTATAACCAATCCCAACATATCAACAAGGTGAAGCCAATGTACAGAAGGAGTTGAAGAAGAACTGGATGAAAAGAATGAGAAGAATAGGACACAATTCAAACGCCCATGGCTAGACAGGTTCGGACTGTCCGATTGTCTTAGCCGATGTGTTGGTGGTTACCCACTGACCCTATCTGACTGAACCACGGCTTTGGAGTCCTTCTCCAGACCTTTCTCTATGCCATGGGTATTCATAACCACACGGCCTCCTCTCTCTTAAACCGTTCTCCTTGCCGGAGAAACAAAACCACCACGACCGGCCCTTTTCCGGCCGATCTCTTGGCCGAGACTCTCTCTCTCTCTCTACGTTTTTCTCTGAGTATTTTACTCTGGAATTGGATAATGAAACCAACAGGAGAGGCCCCATATTTATAGAAAACGAGGGGGTAAGTCTTGCCCCACGAACAGGCACGACTTGCTATCGAACGGGCACCATCGGCCAAGGGTTGTGCCCTCTCGGCCACTTGCATCCCATCGTCCTTTCTGATTGGGTTTGGGGTCGATCATAAGCCCAACCCACGCCCCAAGCCTCCTGGACTTAGCCCACAGCCTTGTCCAAAGACCCAACAGCCCGTGGCCTCATGGCCGGACCTCACAGCCCGCCACTGACCCGGACCCGGACCATCGGCCTAAAACCCGAACAGTCCGTCTAGCTGAGGTGAGCTGACTCTCAGCTGCCTCAGCTGAGTGAGCTACTAGTCCAGCTAATGGAGCTGATTTAGTAGGGACTGAGCTGGACTGAACTAAACCTAGCTTCGTTGAGCTGGCCGAGCTACCGTCCAGTTACCGTCTTACTCGTCCTAGCTGTCTCTTAGCTTATATAAGGTTAAGTCTAAGTTTCCTTATGTTCTTAACCTTCTTTCTCGACCATGGAACGCTTGCCTTGATGTCCTAAGACTGGCTGGTACGTTTCCTCGAACCATGGTCGTCCCGACAAATCCTTTCCAGGATTGGGGGCGTGACAGTTTGGGTGATTTTAGCCCAGCTGCTGTTCAGTACACACAGGACGTCCGTGGGTGTCCGCCAGCACACACAGGACGTCTGGGGCTGTCCGTGGATGTCTGTCAGCACACACAAGACGTCCATGACTGTCCGTGTGTGTCCGTCCGCACACACAGGACGTCCGTGGGTGTCTGTCAGCACACACAGGACGTCCGTGTGTGTCCGTCAGCACACACATGACGTCCGTGGCTGTCCATGTGTGTCCGTGTGTGTCCGTCAGCACACACAGGACGTCCGTGGCTGTTCATCAGTATACATATCAACACGTTGGTCCTTGGACTTAGCACGCTGGCCCTTCTCGTGGACTGTTTGGGTGATTTTGGCCCACGTGGGCTCTCTGTTCAGTACACTGAGGACGTTCGTGGGTGTCTACCAGCACACACAGGACGTCCGTGGCTGTCCATGGCTGTCCGTCAGCACACACAGGACGTCCGTGGCTGTCCGTGTGTGTCCGTGTCTGTCCGTCAGAAGACACAGGACGTCTGTGGCTGTCCATCAGTACACATATCAGCACGTTGTTCCTTGGACTCAGCACACACATGACATCATGGGCTGTCTGTTCAGTACACACAGGACGTCCGTGGGTGTCCGCCAGCACACACAGGACATCCGTGGCTGTCCATGTGTGTTTCCGTCAGCACACACAGGACGTCCGTGGCTGTCCGTGTGTGTGTCTGTGGTGTCTGCCAGCATACACAGGACGTTCGTGGCTGTCCGTGGCTGTCTGTCAGCACACACAGGACGTCCATGTGTGTCGGTCAGCACACACAGGACGTCCATGTGTGTCGGTCAGCACACACAGGACATCCGTGTGTGTGCGTGTGTGGCCGTCAGCACACACAGGATGTCTGTGGCTGTCCATCAGTACACATATCAGCACGCTGGCCCTTCCCGTGGACTGTTCGGGTGATTTTGGCCCACGTGGGCTGTCTGTTCAGTACACAAAGGACGTCCGTGGGTGTCTGTCAGCACACAGGACGTCCGTGGGTGTCCGTCAGCACACACAGGACGTCCGTGTGTGTCTGTGTGTGTCCGTCAGCACACACAGGACGTCTGTGGCTGTCCATCAGTACACATATCAGCACGTTGGTCCTTGGACTCAGCACGCTGGCCCTTCCCGTGGACTGTTTGGGTGATTTTGGCCCACGTGGGCTGTCTGTTCAGTACACAAAGGAGATCAGTGGGTGTCCGCCAGCACACACAAGACATCTGTGGCTGTCCTGTCAGCTGTCCGTCACACACAGACGTCCGTGACTGTCCGTGACTGTCTGTGTGTGTCCGTGTGTGTCCGTCAGCACACACAGGATGTCCGTGGGTGTCCGTCAGCACACACAGGACGTCTGTGTGTGTCCGTCAGCACACACAGGACATCCGTGGCTGTCCGTGTGTGTCCGTCAGCACACACAGGACGTCTGTGGCTGTCCATCAGTACACATATCAGCATTTTTGTCCTTGGACTCAGCACCCTGGCCCTTCCCGTGGACTGTTTTGGTGATTTTGGCCCACGTGGGCTGTCTGTTCAGTACACAAAGGACGTCTGTGGGTATCCGCCAGCACACACAGGATGTCCGTGGGTGTCTGTGGCTATCCGTCAGCACACAGAGGACGTCCGTGGCTGTCCATCAGTACACATATCAGCCCGCTGGTCCTTGGACTCAGCACGCTGGCCCTTCCCGTGGACTGTTTGGGTGATTTTGGCCCAAGTGGGCTGTCTGTTCAGTACACACAGGGCGTCTGTGGGTGTCCATCAGCACACACAGGACGTCCGTGGGTGTCCGTCAGTACACACAGGGCATCCGTGGCTGTCCATGTGTGTCCGTGTGTGTCCATGTGTGTCCGTCAGCACACACATGACGTATGTGGGTGTCCATCAGTACACATATCAGCACGTTGGTCGTTGGACTCAGCACGCTGACCCTTTGAAGAACACTAAGGAACGAACACTCAACCGGATCTGATGATATGAACTCGATCTGAAGAGATAGAGAACTGATGGATTGTTTAGTGACACAAAGGGATGCGGAAGACCCAATGATACTACTAGAACTCTCAATGGCCGCTTGATTTGACAAACAAGTCCGGCTCAAAGAATGGGGATTCACTTGGAGATAGCCTCACCAAGGGAACAAGAATGTTCTAATCAAAGAACAAAGAAAGAAATCTCAAAATGAATAAGGAAAATCGATTATCTTATTTCAAGGATGTGTTCTCATACTTATATAACTTGTAGTCAAAGATAATAAATAAAAATGTATGAAAAAGAGACATAGAAAATAGATAGAAGACCAGATCTAGTCAAAGCACAGAAAATAATGTTGACTGGTCGATTTGAACTCTTCGGCTACTCTTGTCCAGGTTCGGTGTAACTGATAGCACGTCCCGCGGTAAGGAGCAGTACACGGCCGGTACAGTCTTCATGTAAGGACGGGTGATTTTCATGGACTGTTCTGGACCAAAAGGTGGCTATGTCTTCGGACAACCTTAAGAGTCTTGCCTTAGAGAGATTTGGCTGATCAAAGTTCATGAACTGATCGAAGTGTCGGATCAGTTCATCAGAACGATCCCCGGTTCGGCCGAGATGGCTTAAGAGAGAGAGACCATGGTCGGATTTGGATTCCACTTGATCAACTTCACTTCTGACTTGACCGATGGACTTAGCATGACGAACAGGACGGGAAAGGCGAACTTCAGTACGGTTGATTTGGCCATCTGGTCGCGGGTTATGTTGAAGCTCCAATTCGGACGAGTGCGGGTCGAGACGATACACGGCCCGAGCAGTCTGTTCGGCCCGATCGATGGACTGAACCTCAGTTGCGTTGTTTCGGACGTTCTGATCCTCGTTCTGATCTGATTCCATGGACTGATCCTCGGACTGGGGCACATCATTCCCTCCTTCTTCAAAAGGATTTGACCACAAATCCGGATCATCTACAAGAAAAGAGGAAAGATCAGAAACGTTAAAGCTCGAAGAAATGTCATACTTACCTTGAAGATCAAGCTGATAAACATTGTCATTGATCTTCTTAAGGATCTGGAATGGACCATCGACCCGAGGCATAAGTTTAGACTTTCTTTCTTCCGGAAATCGATCCTTTCTCAAGTGAACCCAAACAAGATCACCTTCTTTGAAAATAACCTCCTTTCTTTTCTGATTGGCATATCTTTTATAGATCTCGGTCTTGGCCTCAATGTTTGCACGAACCTGTTCATGTAGCTTTTTGATAGTGGCCGCCTTCCTCTTGCCATCTGTACTAACTCTTTCACTCAAAGGCAAAGGTAAAAGATCAAGTGGGCACAAAGGATTAAACCCATAAACAACGTCAAAAGGAGAAAACTTTGTAGCAGAATGCATTGCATGATTGTAAGCAAACTCAACATGTGGTAAGCATTCTTCCCAAAGCCTAAGATTCTTTTTAACCAAAGATCTAAGCAGAGCAGACAAGGTTCGATTAACAACTTCAGTTTGACCATCAGTTTGCGGATGACAAGTTGTGAAAAACATCAATCATGTTCCTAGTTTAGACCATAAGGTTTTCCAAAAATAACTAAGGAACTTAGCATCGCGATCAGATACAATGGTGTTAGGCATTCCATGCAATCTAACAATCTCTCTAAAGAACAAATCAGCAACTTGTGTGGCATCATCAGTTTTATGACAAGGAATGAAATGAGCCATTTTCGAAAATCTGTCTACAACAACAAAGATTGAATCTCGTCCAGACTTAGACCTTGGCAATCCTAACACGAAATCCATAGAAATGTCTACACAAGGATGAGAAGGAATAGGAAGTGCAGAATACAAACCGTGGTTTGAAGATTTGGACTTAGACTTCTTGCACACCACACATCGGCTACATATCCGGTTCACATTTTTCATCAAGCTTGGCCAATAGAAGTGATCATGAACCGCCTTGTAAGTTTTCTTAACACCAAAGTGTCCCATAAGACCTCCTCCATGAGCTTCCTTGAGAAACAACTCCCTCAAAGAACATTGGGGCACACACAAGCGGTTATCAAAGAATAGGAATCCAGAGTTTTGAAAATACTTTCCATAAGCGACCTTGGAACATTTTCGGAAAACCTCTTTGAAATCTTGATCAGATGCGTATAAATCTTTGATAAACTCAAAACTAAGCAATTTTGTTTCAAGGGCTGAGAGAAGAGTATACCTTCGAGACAATGCATCGGCCACAACATTCTCCTTACCTTGTTTGTACTTGATCAGATAAGGGAATGTCCCAATGAACTCCATCTAACGAGCATGCCTCTTGTTGAGCTTCTGCTGACCCTTAAGGTGTCTTAGAGACTGATGATCAGTGTGGATGATGAACTCCTTATGCCAAAGATAGTGCTGCCACATTTGAAGGGCCCTCACCAAGGCATAGAGTTTTTGGTCGTATGTGGGGTAGTTGAGCATAGCTCCTCCAAGCTTCTCACTGAAATAAGCCACTGATTTTCCATCCTGCATCAACACAGCACCAATACCAACACCAGAAGCATCACATTCGATTTCAAAAGCTTTAGAAAAATCTGGAAGTACAAGTAAAGGGGCGTGAGTCAACTTCCCTTTAAGGATTTCGAATGCTTCTTCCTGAGCTGGTCCCCATTTGAACCCCACGTTCTTCTTGATTACTTCAGTAAGAGGAGCGGCCAAGGTACTGAAGTTTTGAACAAATCGCCTATAGAAGCCGGCAAGGCCATGGAAGCTTCTTACTTCACCAATGATGGTCGGAATCGGCCAGTCCCGGATTGCTTGGACCTTCTGCTCGTCCACTCTCAAGCCATCTGCACCTACAACAAAACCTAGAAAGACCACATGACCTGTGCCAAAATAACACTTTCCAAGGTTAGCAAACAAACGTTCCTTTCTAAGGACTTCAAGAACAGATTTCAAGTGCTGTTGGTGCTCATCAAGGCTTTTGCTGTAAATAAGAATGTCATCAAAGTAAACCACAACAAAATGACCAATAAAACACCTCAAGACATGATTCATTAGGCGCATGGAAGTACTAGGTGCATTAGTGAGACCAAAGGGCATGACAAGCCACTCATACAAACCTAGTTTTGTTTTAAAGGCCGTTTTCCATTCATCACCTTCTTTCATCCTAATCTGATGATAGCCATTTCTCAAATCTATCTTAGAAAACTACTTAGAACCATGGAGTTCATCAAGCATATCATCAAGACGAGGGATAGGATGTCGAGACTTTACTGTGATGTTGTTTATGGCCCGGCAGTCCACACATCCTCCAGGAGCCATCCTTCTTTGGTACAAGTAGAACAGGCACGGCACAGGGACTGAGACTCTCTCTGATGTATCCCTTCTCAAGCAAGTTTTTTATCTGTTTCTGCAGTTCCTTGGTCTCGACCGGAATGGTGCGGTACGCTGGCGGTTCGGTAGAGAGGCGCCCGGGACGAGATCGATCTGATGCTCAATGCCTCTCACCGGTGGCAATCCTTTGGGATTTTCTTCTGGAAACACATCAGAATAATCCTGCAAGATACCTAAAAACTCACTCAGAATCTCCGGTGCAAGGTCAGAAGAAGATGAGGCCAAGAGAGACTCTTTATAAATAAGTAAGAGAAATGGCTTTTGAGAGCAAAGAGACTTCCTTACCTGACTTTCTTTGACAAAGAAGTTGGAGTTTCTGGTACTGGTCTCAGGTTTATCAGCTTTAGAGTCTTGGTCTTGGTTCTTCTTAAGTTGGACCTGGTCTTGATGGACTTCCGAAGGCGACAAAGGCACCAAGGTGATCTTCTTTCCTTTATGATCAAATGAGTGCCGGTTTGTGAAACCATCATGCACTGCCTTCTTGTTAAATAGCCAAGGCCGGCCCAAGAGAACATGGCAAGCATCCATGGGAAGCACATTGCAAACAACCTCATCCTCATATCGGCCAATGGAGAGTGGAACCGTGACTTGCTCCTTCACATACTGTTCTCGGACTCATTGAGCCACTCCAACCTGAAAGGACGAGAAAGAGGCCGAGTAACAAGCCCAAGTTTCTTTACAAGGGTGTCACTAGCCACATTAGTGCAACTACCTCCATCAATAATTAAAGAACAAACTTTATCAGATATGAGACATCTAGAGTGAAAGAGATTCTCCCTTTGTTCTTTGTCATTGGATTTTGGTTGGACACTCAAGGCACGCCTAGTAACCAGTAGTGAACCATGGCTTGGCTCATCAAAAACATCCTCATCATAGATCGGATCAGAACTCTCCACGAAGGTCGAGCAAAACTCATTGATCCCTCCATCGACCTCCTCATCAAAGATGGGATCAATGGTGTCGTCCAAGACCTTCCTAGTAACAAGAAGGGGACCATGAACCGGGAAGTCAAGTTCTTCTTCCTCATGATCATCATCATACACTGGTCCGATATCCTTCTTGTCTTCTTCAGATTCGACTTCTCCATTCTCCAAGAGCACCATCACCTTTTGGTTTGGACATCGGTTGGCATAGTGGCCAAGGCCATGACACCTAAAGCATTGGATGTATCTGGTTCGTTTGGTAGCTTCTTCTTTCTTTTCTCTATTAACACGAGCAGGGACATTTGTCTGAAAAGCTGTATTTGTTGTGGAAGAAGACTTACCCTTGTCTTGATAGTTTGGCTTGGAAGCAAAGGTTGGTTTAGAAGCAAAGGTCGGTTTAGTGAGACCCTTTCTCTTGACTTATTGCTCGATCAGCACGGCCTTGTGTAACATCTGCTCCATGCTGTCATAGTCTTCCAGCTCCATGCGGTCTTGTATGTCCCAGTTGAGCCCGGTAAGAAATCTGGCCATGGTGGCGTCTAAGGGCTCTTCTACATCAGCTTTGATCATCAAGGTCTCAATCTCCTGGTGATAGTCCTCAACTGACTTAGAAACTTGAAGCAAACGCCTGAGTTTATGGTGTAGATCTCTGTGGTAATGGTCGGGAAAAAAGCGTCTCCGCATCAGCAGGGAAAGCTCATCCCATGTATCAACTGGCGCCTCACCTGCTCTCCTCCTGCTAGTCACAACTCGATCATACCAGTTAATAGCATAGCCAGTAAACTCAGCAGCAGCAAGTCTAACCTTTTTAATATCAGAAAAATTTTGACAATTAAACACAAGTTCAATTTTTCTTTCCCATTCAAGAAAAGCATCCGGATCATTTTTGCCATCAAAACTTGGAATTTTCAAATTCAAACCACCCAAGCCATCATTGGTTCTTTCATTTCTACCAAAAGGATTGACATCACCTCGGTTTTGATGCCTAGGAACTCTCCTTGGACAGTTGATGGATCAATCATCATCATAAGACTCTTCTCGGATTTCTAGGTCGGACCGGCTGTTCCTCCTTGGATGGTCGTCTGGTTCTGGTTCGTGGCTGACTTGGATGGCCCTGAAGTTCATCTAGCCTCTGATGGATTGCCTCCAAACCTGTATTCAACAAGTTAGACATAGAATCATTGAGAGCACACATTTGCAAGTTAGATAATCCGGCATGTGAATTTCCGGGTTGGTTTCTTTCATCTTCACTATCCATGGCTACCTGAAAACTTAAACAAGGTAAAGTTAGATTAAAAACCTCACACACTCAGGTGTTTATCCTTGCCCACACACGGGTTTCACTCAATTTGGTAGTCACACAAGAGAGTTTCCCTCAAAGTTCTAAGAGAACAAACTAGATAACCCAAAATGAGAATCCCAAGTGAAACACCCAAGAGACAAGATAGAAAGATAAGAGATTTAACAAGGGGAATCTGTATTAACCACCTCCAAGGCCGGGTTTCTCCTCGGCCAGCAGGCTTACTCTTCCACCACCAAACCACAATTGAAAACTTTTGATAGATTTTCTTTCTTTTTTTTTTTTTTTGATTAGATCTTTCTTTCTTTTATTTTAATATATATGGATGGTAAAGCGGGGCCCGGATTCAAAGATAGATAGAAGAAGAATTTCTTTTTTTTTTCTGAAGAAAATGATAGATGAGAAAGATGGAATGAAAAGAGATACCGGAAGAGTGGCTCTGATACCACTTGAAGAACCCTAAGGAACGAACACTCAACCGGATCTGATGATATGAACTCGATCTGAAGAGATAGAGAACTGATGGATTGTTTAGTGACACAAAGGGATGCGGAAGACCCAATGATACTACTAGAACTCTCAATGGCCGCTTGATTTGACACACAAGTCCGGCTCAAAGAAAGGGGATTCACTTGGAGATAGCCTCACCAAGGGAACAAGAATGTTCTAATCAAAGAACAAAGAAAGAAATCTCAAAATGAATAAGGAAAATCGATTATCTTATTTCAAGGATGCGTTCTCTTACTTATACAACTTGTAGTCAAAGATAATAAATAAAAATGTATGAAAAAGAGACATAGAAAATAGATAGAAGACCAGATCTAGTCAAAGCACAGAAAATAATGTTGACTGGTCGATTTGAACTCTTCGGCTAATCTTGTCCAGGTTCGGTGTAACTGATAGCACGTCCCGCGGTAAGGAGCAGTACACGGCCGGTACGGTCTTCATGTACGGACGGGTGATTTTCATGGACTGTTCCGGACCAAAAGGTGGCTAAGTCTTTGGACAACCTCAAGAGAGTCTTGCCTTAGAGAGATTTGGCTGATCAAAGTTCATGAACTGATCGAAGTGTCGGATCAGTTCATCAGAACGATCGCCGGTTCGGCCGAGACGGCATAAGAGAGAGAGACCGTGGTCAAATTTGGATTCCACTCGATCAACTTCACTTCTGACTTGACCGATGGACTTAGCATGACGAACAGGACGGGAAAGGCGAACTTCTGTACGGTTGATTTGGCCATCTGGTCGTGGGTTATCCTGAAGCTCCAATTCGAACGAGTGTGGGTCAAGACGATACACGGCTCGAGCAGTCTTTTCGGCCTGATCGATGGACTGAACCTCAGTTGCGTTGTTCCGGACGTTCTGATCTGATTACATGGACTGATCCTCGGACTGGGGCACATCACCCTTCCCGTGGACTGTTCGGTGATTTTGGCCCACGTGGGCTGTCTGGTCAGTACATGCAGGACGTCCGTGGGTGTCCGCCAGCACACACAGGACGTCCATGGCTGTCCGTGTGTGTCCGTCTGTGTCCGTCAGCACACACATGACGTCCGTTGTAAGACCCGATCCCGGCCGACTAGGCCGCGGTCGATGCCTCACGTCGCTCAGTCCATACCCGGACCAAACCTCTAAAAATTTTGCCCTTTATTTAAAATATCGCCCATTGGCGAGGGCTAACTCAGATCCTAGCTCAAGACTACCTTAGTCATTCCCTAGCTAGATCCTTTCAACTTATGCACAGCGGAATAGTATCTACTTAACCATTGGTCTATAACCAATATAATACTTGTCTGGTCGAATCACCTCGGCTAATGGTTAGTATACTCAACTACCAGCTAGCTCCAAGGTCAATCCCGAACCCAAATCAAGGCATACAAATCTGAGGTTCCATTCCCCTAACCATTCTATCTAGATCTATGCAACATTGCTAGATCATACCTTTGCCACACCCAAGGAGCTTGTTAGCTCATCGGCCCAGCTACTCTAGCTGAATGAACTCATAAACCAGCTGATTGAGCTGTCACACTCGAACTGAGCTAGGACCGAGCTATGGCCAGCTGCCATATACTGCGTCCAGCTCCTTTACACACAAAAAACAACTCCCTTAGGTACTTAGTCATTCAGCCAACCATCCCCACATACATAAGTAACCCTTGAGAAGACTTCAAACAGCTAAGGACATGCATCTGGCCCTTACCGGCTCATGCACTGTCCCACATCCTTTTGCCTTATCAACTTATGATACCAAGTCCAGCTCATGGACTAACAATACCCATCAGATCCTGAGTCAATCAACCAACCACCCCACATGACTCAGAACTGATGAGTCTTCATAATTCCTAATCAGTCATGGAACTATGTCCCACTGAACCTGATTAGTGTTGCTCTTACCACCGGTGCATCCTTCGACCAATCAGTCAGACACCTTGATCCATCATCCAAGGATCAGGTCGTCCATCCTTGCCCATGATCAGATCACACACGTCCTGCCTTACCAACACCAAGGTTGATAACCAGCAATTCCTTATGATCAATATCATAAGTGACAATATGTTCCAGCACACAAACATATGATCAGATATCCTAACACAAGGATCTGACCCCAATATGCCCTCAGGTGCAATTTTGACCCCAAGCAAACCTGCTCCAAAAATCAATTAAAATTCATGACAGTTCATGATAAATCATAACTAAGAGAATGGTCCAATCAGATTTCCCAGAACCGGCATCCATCCCATAGATCTCGGCCAAGATCAGCCGAACCGGCCCAAGGGACCATCTCTAAATCAATCAGATAAAAATCCCCAAATACCATGATAATTCATGATAATTCACCACTAAGAGGATTCCAAAGTCAGATCGCCATAAATCCATCAGGAAGTAGGAGATCCAGACTTAGCTGCCAAACCAAGGCCATGGAGGGTTCTTCTGAACCGGCCAAGCCATGGTTCAGTGCTACTATGTCTAATCATCAATCTCAATCATAAGAAGAAGGAATAATATGATTAATAATCATAAAACAGAGTAAGGTGTAACTGCAGGACCAGATCTGCCCATAGTGTACCAGACTATGTCAAATGGTCTGCAGTCCCCACCTGTTACCTCATCAGGGGCGTCCATGCTCCTCCTAGCAAGCCTTCATCAAACCCTTATCACATACTCCCAGTATTGATAAGATCTAACCATGGTTCGTGCCCATCCCTCCTTCCATGGAACTTCCATGAAACCAGTTTCTATACTGCATCCATCTTCAAGGCTGTTCATGCCTTTGAGAGTGGAGTCAAGCCTTCCCCCTTCTCTCCCAACCAATTGCGTGTGTTCCCAAGACACAGAGGAAGCCTTAGACATGATCATCCATGATCAATCACCATCCAAAGGTCGTGCATCACTTCCCTCTTTGTTTCCCATGAAACTGATTTCCACACCAATCTCCCTTTAAGGCTGCATTGGCCCTTGGGAATGGATTCCGGCCAACTCCCTCCTTTCCTCACCATTTGCGTGTGTTCACAGGCTCCAGATAAGGCTTTGGGTGTTGTTAACAATGATCAAAACCGTTCAGAGGGTCGTTCTCAACTTCCCCCTTGATCTGCCCCAAAACTGTCTCTTTATGGCCTTCACACCACCATGGGTCTTGGATTGGGAATCCAACCAACTCTCTGTATTTTTTCTCTGGATTCTTTGTGTTTCAGGGTGTAGAAGGAAGCCCTGGCGTGCCTGCAAAGGCACGGACTTGCCTTCCTTATATAGGAGAAGGGGTGGTTACTTCTTAACCATTGCATCCCTTCGGTATCATTTCTGGCCATTGATTTAATTAATGGTACAGATTGCACCCTTTCGCCTATGGCAGTTACCACACGCCCTGGAACTGCCAAACCACTCCTGGAAAAGTCCAAACAAGGCCCAGACTGATTGCCCACGCCCATGACCCAACCACAAGAGCCCTCCAGCCCATTGGTACACATGGGTCATCCACATGGCCTGGTCACTGTCCCGACCCGAACCAACTGCCCAAGACTCGAACACTCAGTCCAGCTGAGTTGAGCTGATCCCCAGCTGATACAGCTGAGTGAGCTAGACCATCCAGCTCAGGGAGCTGACCTACACTTCAGTGAGCTACACCGAGCTGCACTACACTTCACCTAGCTGGGCGAGCTTGCTTACTGCATCGCCCAGCTGTTATACACTGTGTCCAGCTTGCTTCCTTTATCTTCTTCAATCCTTCTAAGTCCCTTGGTCAATTTCCAGACCTAGACTTAGTTTTCCCATGATCCATTCTGATCACTCACTTCATCGAGCTTCACCTGGATCTTGTCCAGCTACCAGCTCGCTTGTCCAGCTCCTTTGAGCTTGTCTCCTTCTTGGATTAGCTATGGCTTAGCTCCCTGATGCCCTTAACCTTACCTTCAGGCCATGATATACTTGTCTTTAGGTCATATGACCTGAATGGTGTGTTTCCTCGCACCGCAGTCCGTCCGGACGATCCTATCCAGGATCGGGGACATGACAAGTCTCCCCACTTACGAAGGATTCGTCCTCGAATCCAGTGGTGTTAACCTCTTGTCTCATGACAAAGGTTCCATCCGAACTCCTTTGTACCCGGAACATGGAGCATGCTCGATTGGTTCTTTCTAATCAATTCGTTGCATCTCCCACCTTGTTCCTTCTCACTGACCACCTCTTGGTCATCATATACACAACAAGTCTCCCCCACTTGATAGATATTTAACCCAAAATCTTATCAAGTGGTCCATCAAGCACCCATACAAAGACATGACTTGTGTCACTGACCCAACTCTCCAGGTTGCGTTCGTAGTAGACACCAAGTCCATGTAGAACGCTCTAGTTCCATGACCAGATCAAATTCAGTACCTAGGAACATACTGAGTACTCAAGTCTTAGTAGATTCAACCAATCTCCAAGCCACTCGATGCACCAGCCAAGTCCTAGCGAACATGTTCCAATCTTTAGGCTGGTCACTCTACCATGAGTCCTAACAGATTGTTCTGTTCCCTTAAGTCCTTCCTGGACAATAAGGTTTATGATTCCAGCAATTCATCAATCCTGGGTAAGGGTACTTGTTCTTCCCAGTCACCCTGTTCAAACCCCTATCATCAATGCACAACCTAAAGCAACCATCCTTTTTCTTAACAAATAGGACTGGTGCTGTCATGTCCCCGATCCTAGATAGGATCGCCCGGATGGGCCATGGTGCAGGGAGACGCACCAGTCAGGTCATTAGACCTTGAGACAAGCGTATCATGGTCCTGAATGAAGGTTAAGGGCATCAGTCAGCTGAGACTTAACCAGGATACGATGGAAACAAGGGTAAAGGAGTTGAGTGAGTGTTTAGGCAGCTGGACGAGTGTTGGTTTGAGTTCAATCAGCTCGGTTCAGCTGGTATTCAGTTCACCATGATCTGTTCAGCTCACAGGAGCTGGTGGACTAGCTCACTCAGCTGGGAACAGCTGGAGGTCAGCTCAATCCGGTGAACGGTGCGTTCTGGTTCGGATCAGTGTGGACGAGTCCGGGACGGTTACTGGGCGAGCCGATGGTCCGGGTGCAGGACGGTTCGACCAAATTGGTCTTAGGCTTGGGACAGGGAGTGGGCAAGCTTCCAGAGTGTGAGCTGAGGCTCAGTGATCGATTTGTCAAAGGAAGAAAAGGGGAGAAACCGCCAATGGGCGGTTGTGGGACGGTTTTGGGAAGAAGGGATGTGATTTTGGGTAACTGTTCGCCCAGGCGGTTGGGGACAGTTTAAGTCGTCCTCTCTCTCTCATTTCTGCCATTCTGGTCGATTTTTACTCACTTTCACACAGAGAGAAACACAGAGAAAATTCAAGAGAGAAAGAGAGACACAAACCTTGGATTGGCCGATTTGATCCAAGAGATTGTTCTTGAGTGTTCCTGGTGTGTTTGGGCGTGTGATCAAGAGGATGGATTTGAGGCAGAAAGACAAGGAGAAGGCAAAGGAGAAAGAGAAGGAAGTCGCCCCTGGAGACCAAACTCCTAAGGTGAGAGGTGTGGCCAAGAGTAACCGGACAAGGCCGTGGATGATGGCCGTGTGAGTCTGGCCGGTTTGGATCGATTGGCCACTCCTTACTCTGACTTCTTCTACTCTGTTTTCTTCATATATATTGTACTATCGATTGTTTTATGATATTACAGGGAAGGATCTATCGATCTTAAGGCCTTGGCCTGATCAAATCCCCATGAAAGCCCCTTGTTCTTGTGTGGGCTGTTCATGGCCGAGATCACTATGATCTGAGCCGGTTCTTTTGAATCTGATTATGGGAATATTTTTCTTCTGAATTGTCATGATTTATCATGAATTTTATTTGGTATTTGGATCTCTTTTTAAAGGGGTCAGATTTGACATTTTTGATGATTGTTCTTGACTAGATTGGATCCGACCATGCAATGTGAACTGATTCTTGTTTTGTAATCTAACCTTGTGATTGTGTGTTTGTTTGTGTTGGATCCAGGACCAGAAATGGACCGTGGTAAGGGAAAAGCACCATGAGGACCGCGGCCATGGGAAGATGTGTGGTGATTGGGTTGATTCTGAAAATTGTGTAATTATTGTAGCCTATTGTGCAACTTGTGAACTTATGCGATTCTAGTGTGTGATCTATTTATTAGGATGATGAATGATGTATGAACCTTGGTTATTATCTATGAAATATCTATTTGCCCTAGTCGATGTTGGATTGTTTAAGTGTGGATGTTGGAACCTCAAAACTCTGAAAAAGACTTAGAATATTTAACACTTGAACTTGAATATGTAAATGAAACTGGTTGCATTGTTTGGTGAGGCCGCGGTCTGGTTGGATTGGGGAATCCAGGATCGGGTCTTACAAGTTGGTATCAGAGCATTCTTGATTCTAGGATTTGTTGGGTTATCCTAGCTCACCACACACTTGGCCGTTTGGACTCATGGTGAGATAGTTGGGTTCTAAGTAATCTTTTGTACTGATTAACTTAGGAGTGATTGAGGTTTGTGTGTTCAGTTGTGGACTAACCTTTTGTTTGTGTTTGTAACTCCTAAGGGTACAAGAAGGTATAAATCTCGGAAAGGAAAGGAGGCAACTGGAGCGTCTGGAGCAGTGGGGCAGGATGGTGCTGAACAGACCGGAGTGTTACCAGCTGGAACCATTCCAACCACAGTGCTACCCGCTCTGGTGGAGCAGGTGGACAATGCAACCGGACTTCCAGTGGGTCCAACTCTTCCTACTGAGGTTAATGAAACTAATGTGGACGAGCAGCAAGAGCAAGTCCATGGAGACGATACTGGGTCGTCCAACGTTGGTGCTGGGAGTGGCCAGAATGTTGATGCAAACAATGTTCGGGTCACTGGTGCCGAGGAGGTCATTGAGCCGACCATAAGGGGCTTGGTGGAGGCTATGCAGATCATGGGAGCTCAGATAGCCTCCTTGACACAGGCGTTCACACCATTGGTGAACTCGTCCGTGGGACAGGCTAATCCCCCGGTTCGGGTTGCTGCTGGAGTGGCTGATGTTGGTGCTGGCCGTGTGGCTGAGGTGATTGAGATAGACCCACCGGTCAGGCCAGTGCATGGTATGGACTACCTGAAGGTGCTGGAGCATATCTCCAAGTTGGGAACCAAACACTTTGCTGGAAGTGTTGATCCTATGGAGGCGGACGAGTGGAGAACCAGGTTGGTTTGAAACTTCAAGTCCACACGATGTCCTGAGGATTACCAGAAGGACATAGCAGTACACTTCCTGGAGGGAGATGCACATAATTGGTGGTTAGCTTTGGACAAGCGTACCAATGGTACCATTGAGCACTTTGCTGACTTTGAGGTTGAGTTCAACCATAAGTACTTTCCTGCTGAGGCGTGGGATCGTTTGGAGTCCAAGTTCCTGGACTTGACTCAGGGACGGAGGACTGTTCGTGAGTATGAAGAAGAGTTCAACCGACTCAGGAGGTATGTGGGAAGAGAACTGGAGGATGAGAAGGTTCAAGTCCGAAGGTTCATCCGAGGCCTAAGGGTGGAACTTCGAACGTACTGTTCTGTTTGTAAGTTCCACACGGTTTCTGAGTTGGTTGAGAGGATGGCCTTGCTGGAGACCAACCTCACCGAGGAGGGTAAGCAGAAGCTGAAGAGTGTGGTGGTATCCTCGGGTCAGAGTGGTGACAAGAAGAGGAAGAGGGACTCGACCGAGGAGGGTAAAACCTCAAGTGGTAGGTCATAGTGTCCTAAGTGTGGTCGATACCACGGTGGAGAGTGCTGGAAGGCCATGGGTGCCTGTACTGGATGTGGTAAGATGGATCACTCAGCCAAGGATTGTCCAAGCCCGTTGGGTGAGTCCAGGACCTGTCACCACTGCGGCCAGAAGGGCCACTACCGCAGGGATTGCCCTAAGTTGCAAGGCAACCAAAGTAAGGGACGTGGAGAGGCTAGCAGGCCAGTCCAGGGACGAGGCCAGACCTCAACACCTCGTGTGTATGAGCTATCCAAGGATGTGGATGGGACTCAGCCTTTCCAAGCGATCACTGGTAACATTCTAGACTACTACTTTTACAATTCCAGTAGAATTGCATGGTATGGAACCTAGGATGGATAGATATACTTTGATGGGTCTTGTGTAGGGACCTTAAGTATTGGTGGTGTGGAAACACACACATTATTTGATACTGGAGCTACACATAGTTTTGTGAGTCCAAGTATGATAGGAAAAGGTTTGTTCCAGTATGGAACATGGGATGGTCCTGAACGAGTGAGTGCGGCCGGACGGCAAGTTATGAACTCACTCGGTCTGGTTAAGGACATCCCTGTGGTGATCTTGGATAGGCCGATGCCTATAGATCTGATTGTTGTCCCCCTCAAGCATCATGAAGTGATCTTGGGCATGGACTGGTTGGGAAAGTATCGGGCAACTCTAGATTGTCACCGGGGAAGGGTGCAACTTGAGAACGAGTTTGGACCCGATTAAGTACCAAGGAATCAAGCCAACCTCTTTTAGTTTGGTGGTTTCAGCAGTCCAAGTAGAACGGATGCTTGGAAATGGTTGTGAGGCCTTTTTGGCTACCATTTACACTGATGAGGTTGTAGGGGCCTGTGACCCAGAGGGTATACCGTTGGTTCGGGAATTTCAGGATGTGTTTGGGGAACTACAGGGCATTCCCCCTGATAGGGCTGACCCATTCATCATTGAATTGGAACCTGGAACGGCCCCATTATCAAAAAGTCCATATAGAATGGCACCAGCTGAGATGGCAGAGCTGAAGAAGCAACTTGAGGAGTTGCTTGAGAAGGGGTTCATACGCCCTAGTGTATCACCTTGGGGAGCACCAGTCCTGTTTGTTAAGAAAAAGGATGGTAGCTTTAGGTTGTGCATTGATTATAGGGGTTTGAACAGGGTGACTGTGAAGAACAAGTACCCTTTACCCAGGATTGATGAGTTGTTGGATCAACTACGTGGAGCCAAGTGGTTCTCCAAGATTGACCTGGCCTCTTCAAACCTGGGTAAAGGGTACTTGTTCTTCACAGTCACCATGTTCAAACCCCTATAATCAATGCACAACCTAAAGCTACCATCCTTTTTCTTAACAAACAGGACTGGTGCTCCCCAAGGTGATACACTAGGGCGTATGAACCCCTTCTCAAGCAAATCCTCAAGTTGCTTCTTCAGCTCTGCCATCTGAGCTGGTGCCATTCTATATGGATTTTTAGATAATGGGGCCGTTCCAGGTTCCAATTCAATGATGAATGGGTCAGCCCTATCAGGGGTAATGCCCTGTAGTGCCCCAAACACATCCTGAAATTCCCGAACCAACGGTAGACCCTCTGGGTCACAGGCCCCTACAACCTCATCAGTGTAAATGGTAGCCAAAAAGGCCTCACAACCATTTCCAAGCATCCGTTCTACTTGGACTGCTGAAACCACCAAACTACAAGAGGTTGGCTTGATTCCTTGGTACTTAATCGGGGGTCCAAACTCGTTCTCAAGTTGCACCCTTCCCCGGTGACAATCTAGAGTTGCCTGATACTTTCCCAACCAGTCCATGCCCAAGATCACTTCATGATGCTTGAGGGGGACAACAATCAGATCTATAGGCATCAGCCTATCCAAGATCACCACAGGGATGTTCTTAACCAGACCGAGTGGGTTCATAACTTGCCCTCCGGCCGCACTCACTCGTTCAGGACCATCCCATGTTCCATACTGGAACAAACCTTTTCCAATCATTTCTGGACTCACAACACTATGTGCAGTTCCAGTATCAAAAAGTACGTGTGTTTCCACACCACCGATCATTAAGTACTTAGATGAGTAGGATCTCGGTTTGATCACACATTTGGAAAATGTCCCATACCATTCTCCAAAGCATCACACATCTGTGAACGTCCCATACCATTCACAAAAGTGTTTATAGTATACCTCAATCCTCATCATACTAAGATACTTAACATCGTGTTTCCAATTCCTATTGGAATTGATCCATTCCATTCACTCAATCTTAAGGAATCCTACCTTGACTTACACTGAGTCCAAGCTGATCCATCTGATCACAAGCCCACTCATGTACTAGCCATGTAGCGTCTCCCTTAGACTAACATGAACATTGCATATGCTCACTTGTTTTGAACGGCCACCAAGGGATAACATTTACCTCCAAGAGAGTGCTGCATGTTTCTTTCAACCAAAGCCACTCTCTGGTCCATGTTACTTCCCTTGTCCAGGTCGTCCATACAAAGATCTTGCATTGCGTCCATCATCCAATCCGTCTATTATTCCCAAATAACTAGATAAACTAACCTTTATGTTTTCAGGCTCTTGCCGTGGAAGAGTGTATCTTGGCTAAGCCGGCTTATCTTGGAACTTCCCCGTTCACAAGCATGAAACCAATCTTACCTCAACTCTCGCTTGGCTCACCACAGCTAAGGTTCCAAGTCATCATAGTTTTCAGAAATAATTTCGGTTTGGAACTCAACATCCTTGAGCACTGTCCGTAACTGGATCAAGCATGCTCTGATACCAACTTGTAAGACCCGATCCCGGCCGACTAGGCCGCGGTCGATGCCTCACGTCGCTCAGTCCATACCCAGACCGAACCTCTAAAAATTTTGCCCTTTATTTAAAATATCGCCCATTGGCGAGGGCTAACTCAGATCCTAGCTCAAGACTACCTTAGTCATTCCCTAGCTAGATCCTTTCAACTTATGCACAGTGGAATAGTATCTACTTAACCATTGGTCTATAACCAATATAATACTTGTCTGGTCGAATCACCTCGGCTAATGGTTAGTATACTCAACTACCAGCTAGCTCCAAGGTCAATCCCGAACCCAAATCAAGGCATACAAATCTGAGGTTCCATTCCCCTAACCATTCTATCTAGATCTATGCAACATTGCTAGATCATACCTTTGCCACACCCACGGAGCTTGTTAGTTCATCGGCCCAACTACTCTAGCTGAATGAACTCATAAACCAGCTGATCGAGCTGTCACACTCGAACTGAGCTAGGACCGAGCTATGGCCAGCTGCCATATACTGCGTCCAGCTCCTTTACACACACAAAACAACTCCCTTAGGTACTTAGTCATTCAGCCAACCATCCCCACAGACATAAGTAACCCTTGAGAAGTCTTCAAACAACTAAGGACATGCATCTGGCCCTTACCGGCTCATGCACTGTCCCACATCCTTTTGCCTTATCAACTTATGATACCAAGTCCAGCTCATGGACTAACAATACCCATCAGATCCTGAGTCAATCAACCAACCACCCCACATGACTCAGAACTTATGAGTCTTCATACTTCCTAATCAGTCATGGAACCATGTCCCACTGAACCTGATTAGTGTTGCTCTTACCACCGGTGCATCCTTCGACCAATCAGATCAGACACCTTGATCTATCATCCAAGGATCAGGTCGTCCATCCTTGCCCATGATCAGATCACACACGGCCTGCCTTACCAACACCAAGGTTGATAACAAGCAATTCCTTATGATCAATATCATAAGTGACAATATGTTCCAGCACACAAACATATGATCAGATATCCTAACACAAGGATCTGACCCCAATATGCCCTCAGGTGCAATTTCGACCCCAAGCAAACCTGCTCCAAAAATCAATTAAAATTCATGACAGTTCATGATAAATCATAACTAAGAGAATGGTCCAATCAGATTTCCCAGAACCGGCCTCCATCCCATAGATCTCGGCCAAGATCAGCCGAACCGGCCCAAGGGACCATCTCTAAATCATCAGATAAAAATCCCAAATACCATGATAATTCATGATAATTCACCACTAAGAGGATTCCAAAGTCAGATCGCCATAAATCCATCAGGAAGTAGGAGATCCAGACTTAGCTGCCAAACCAAGGCCATGGAGGGTTCTTCTGAACCGGCCAAGCCATGGTTCAGTGCTACTATGTCTAATCATCAATCTCAATCATAAGAAGAAGGAATAATATGATTAATAATCATAAAACAGAGTAAGGTGTAACTGCAGGACCAGATCTGCCCATAGTGTACCAGACTATGTCAAATGGTCTGCAGTCCCCACCTGTTACCTCATCAGGGGCGTCCATGCTCCTCCTAGCAAGCCTTCATCAAACCCTTATCACATACTCCCAGTATTGATAAGATCTAACCATGGTTCGTGCCCATCCCTCCTTCCATGGAACTTCCATGAAACCAGTTTCTATACTGCATCCATCTTCAAGGCTGTTCATGCCTTTGAGAGTGGAGTCAAGCCTTCCCCCTTCTCTCTTAACCAATTGCATGTGTTCCCAAGACACAGAGGAAGCCTTAGACATGATCATCCATGATCAATCACCATCCAAAGGTCGTGCATCACTTCCCTCTTTGTTTCCCATGAAATTGCTTTCCACACCAATCTCCCTTTAAGGCAGCATTGGCCCTTGGGAATGGATTCCGGCCAACTCCCTCCTTTCCTCACCATGTGCGTGTGTTCACAGGCTCCAGATAAGGTTTTGGGTGTTGTTAACAATGATCAAAACCGTTCAGAGGGTTGTTCTCAACTTTCCCCTTGATCTGCCCCAAAACTGTCTCTTTATGGCCTTCACACCACCATGGGTCTTGGATTGGGAATCCGACCAACTCTCTGTATTTTTTCTCTGGATTCTTTGGGTTTCAGGGTGTAGAAGGAAGCCCTGGCGTGCCTGAAAAGGCACGGACTTGCCTTCCTTATATAGGAGAAGGGGTGGTTACTTCTTAACCATTGCATCCCTTCGGTATCATTTCTGGCCATTGATTATATCAATGGTACAGATTGCACCCTTTCGCTTATGGCAGTTACCACACGCCCTGGAACTGCCAAACCACTCCTGGACAAGTCCAAACAAGGCCCAGACTGATTGCCCACGCCCATGACCCAACCACAAGAGCCCTCCAGCCCATTGGTACACATGGGTCATCCACATGGCCTGGTCACTGTCCCGACCCGAACCAACTGCCCAAGACTCGAACACTCAGTCCAGATGAGTTGAGCTGATCCCCAGCTGATACAGCTGAGTTAGCTAGACCATCCAGCTCAGGGAGCTGACCTACACTTCAGTGAGCTACACCGAGCTGCACTACACTTCACCTAGCTGGTCGAGCTTGCTTACTGCATCGCCCAGCTGTTATACACTGTGTCCAGCTTGCTTCCTTTATCTTCTTCAATCCTTCTAAGTCCCTTGGTCAATTTCCAGACCTAGACTTAGTTTTCCCATGATCCATTCTGATCACTCACTTCATCGAGCTTCACATGGATCTTGTCCAGCTACCAGCTCGCTTGTCCAGCTCCTTTGAGCTTGTCTCCTTCTTGGATTAGCTATGCCTTAGCTCCCTGATGCCCTTAACCTTACCTTCAGGCCATGATATACTTGTCTTTAGGTCATATGACCTGAATGGTGCGTTTCCTCGCACCGCAGTCCGTCCGGACGATCCTATCCAGGATCGGGGACATGACATCCATGTCTGTCCATCAGTTCACATATCAGCACAATGGTTCTTGGACTCTGCACGATGGCCCTTCCTGTGGACTCTTTGGGTGATTTTGGCCCATGTGGGCTGTCTATTCAATACACACAGGACGTCCGTGGGTGTCCGCCAGCACACACAGGACATTCGTGGCTGTCCGTCAGCACACACAGGACGTCCGTGGCTGTCCGTGTGTGTCCATGTGTGCCTGTGGGTGTCCGCCAGCACACACAGGACGTTCGTGGTTATCAGTGGCTGTCCGTCAGCACAGACAGGACGTCCATCTGTGTCTGTCAGTACACACAGGACGTCCGTGTGTGTCTGCGTGTGTCCGTCAGCACACACAGGACGTATGTGGCTGTCCATCAGTACACATATCAGCACGTTGGTCCTTGGACTCAGCACGCTGGCCCTTACGTGGACTGTTCGGGTGATTTTGGCCCACGTGGGCTGTCTGTGGCTGTCCGTCAGCACACATAGGACGTCTGTGACTGTCCGTGTGTGTCTGTGTGTGTCCTTCAGCACACACAGGACGTCCGTGGCTGTCCATGTGTGTCCGTGTGTGTCCGTCAGCACACACAGGACGTCCGTGGCTGTCCATCAGTACACATATCATCACTTTTGTACTTGGACTCAGCACCCTGGCCCTTCCCGTGGACTGTTTGGGTGATTTTGGCCCACGTGGGCTGTCAGTTCAGTAGACAAAGGACGTCCGTGGGTGTCCGCCAGCACACACAGGAAGTCCATGGGTGTTCGTGGCTATCCGTCAGCACACACAGGACGCCCATGGCTATCCATCAGTACAGATATCAGCACGCTGGCCCTTCCCGTGGACTGTTCGGGTGATTTTGGCCCACGTGGGCTGTCTGTTCAGTACACACATGACGTCCGTGGGTGTCCATCAGCACACACAGGACGTCCTTGGCTGTCCATAAGTACACACATGACATCTGTGGCTGTATGTGTGTGTCTGTGTGTGTCCGTCAGCACACACATGACGTCTGTGTCTGTCCATCAGTACACATATCAGCACGTTGGTCGTTGGACTCAGCACTCTGGCCCTTCCCGTGGACTGTTCGGGTGATTTTGGCCCATGTGGGCTGTCTGGTCAGTACGCACAGGACGTCCGTGGCTGTCCGTGTGTGTCTGTCTGTGTCCGTCAGCACACACAGGACGTCCTTGTCTATCCATCAGTTCACATATCAGCATGTTGGTTTGTGGACTCCGCATGATGGCCCTTCCCGAGGACTGTTTGGGTGATTTTGGCCCACGTGGGCTGTCTGTTCATTAAACATAAGACGTCCGTGGGTGTTCGCCACCACACACAGGACGTCCGTGGCTGTCTGTCAGCACACACAGGACGTCCGTGGCTGTCCGTGTGTGTCCGTGTGTGTCTGTGGGTGTCCGCCAGCACACATGACGTTCGTGGCTGTCAGTGGCTGTCTGTCAGCACACACAGGACGTCCATGTGTGTCCGTCAGCACACACAGGACGTCCATGTGTGTCCGTCAGCACACACAGGACGTCCATCAGTACACATATCAGCACGCTGGCCCTTCCCGTGGACTGTTCGGGTGATTTTGGCCCAAGTGGGCTGTCTGTTCAGTACAAAAAGGACGTACGTGGGTGTACTTCAGCACACACAGGACGTCTGTGGGTGTCCGTCAGCACACACATGACGTCTGTGGGTGTCCGTCAGCACACACATGACGTCCGTGGCTGTCCGTGTCTGTCCGTGTGTGTCCGTCAGCACACACAGGACGTCTGTGGCTGTCCATCAGTACACATATCAGCACGTTGGTCCTTGGACTCAGCACGCTGGCCCTTCCCGTGGACTGTTTGGGTGATTTTGGCCCACGTGGGCTGTCTGTTCAGTACACACAGGACGTCCATGGGTGTCCATCAACACACACAAGACATCTGTGTGTGTCTGTCAGCACACACCGGACGTCCGGGCTGTCCGTGTGTGTCCGTCAGCACACACAGGACGTCCGTGACTGTCCTTCAGTACACATATCAGCACGTTGATCCTTGGACTCAGCACGCTGACCCTTCCCGTGGACTGCTTGGGTGATTTTAGCCCACATTGGCTGTCTGTTCAGTACACACAGGACGTCCGTGGGTGTCCATCAGCACACACATGACATCCGGGGCTGTCCGTGTGTGTCCGTGTGTGTCCGTCAGCACACACAGGACATCCGGGGCTGTCCGTGTGTGTCTCTGTGTGTCCATCAGCAAACACAGGACGTCCGTGGCTGTCTATCAGTACACATATCAGCACATTGGTCGTTGGACTCAGCACGCTGACCCTTCCCGTGGACTGTTCGGGTGATTTTGGCCCACGTGGGCTGTCTGGTCAGTACACACAGGATGTCCTTGGGTGTCCGCCAGCACACACATGACATCCGTGGCTGTTCGTCTGTGTCCGCCAGCACACACAGGACGTCTGTGTCTGTCCATCAGTACACACATCAGCACGTTGGTTCTTGGACTCCGCATGCTGGCCCTTCCCGTGGACTGTTTGGGTGATTTTGGCCCACGTGGGCTGTCTGTTCAGTACACACAAGACGTCCGTAGGTGTCCGCCTGTCACGCCCCCAATCCTGGAAAGGATTGTCAGGACGGCCATGGTTCGAGGAAACGTACCAGCCAGTCTTAGGACATCAAGGCAAGCGTTCCATGGTCGAAAAAGAAGGTTAAGAACATAAGGAAACTTAGACTTAACCTTATATAAGCTAATAGACAGCTAGGACGAGTAAGACGGTAACTGGACGAAGTAGACGAGTAGCTCGACCAGCTAAACGAAGCTAGGTTTAGTTCACTCCAGCTCAGTCCCTACTAAGTCAGCTCCACTAGCTGGACTACTAGCTCACTCAGCTGAGACAGCTGAGAGTCAGCTCATCTCAGCTAGACGGACTGTTCGGGCTTTAGGCCGATGGTCCGGGTCCGGGTCAATGGCGGGCTGTGAGGTCCGGCCATGAGGCCATGGGCTGTTGGGTCTTTGGACAAGGCCGTGGGCTAAGTCCAGTAGGCTTGGGGCGTGGGTTGGGCTTATGACCGACCCCAAACCCAATCAGAAAGGGTGATGGGATGCAAGTGGCCTAGAGGGCACAACCCTTGGCCGATGGTGCCTGTTCGCTAGCAAGTCATGCCTGTTCGTGGGGCAAGACTTACCCCCTCATTTTCTATAAATATGGGGCCTCTCCTGTTGGTTTCATTATACAATTCCAGAGTAAAATGCTCATAGAAAAACGTAGAGAGAGAGAGAGAGAGAGAGTACCGGCCAAGAGATCGGCCAGAAAAGGGCCGGTCGTGGTGGTTTTGTATCTCCGGCAAGGAGAACGGTTTAGGAGAGAGGAGGCCGTGTGGTTATGAATACCCAAGGCATAGAGAAAGGTCTGGAGAAGGACTCCAAAGCCGTGGTTCAGTCAGATAGGGTCAGTGGGGTAACCACCGACTCATCGGCTAAGACAATCGGACAGTCCGAACCGGTCTAGCCATGGGCGTTTGGATTGTGTCCTATTCTTCTCATTCTTTTCATCCAATTCTTCTTCTACTCCTTCTGTACATTGGCGTGGCCTTGTGGATATGTTGGGATTGGTTATAACCGTGGTTCTGGTTGAGTAATGCGGTCGCGGTCCATAAACGTCGATTTAGGCGCGTGCATGGTCTCAACCGGCCTCAGGTGATCCGATTGGATAGGGGCGGTTCTGTTCTGTTCTGAACGGTTGCAACCCTTCCCTGAACAGTCACAATGGTTCATGACCTGTGTAGGTTAAGGCGTGGTCCTTTGGCCATAGGCCGGAAACACGTACAGACCAGACAGTCCATACGGACAGTTAGGTCGAACGGTTGGAACATCTGAATGGGTGCAAGTTGCCAAGGGTCATGAGTTGCCAAGAGGCACGAGTGTCCAAAGGGTACTATTTCCCAAAGGGTGTCAGTTCCAAACGGTGCCATTGGTTCAAGGCTTAGGCCGAACCAAGTGGACAGTCCGCAGCTGCATAGTCAAACAGATGGACGGTTAGTTTAACCGGAGTGTTGTGTCGCATGGTCTGATTGGTTGCAAGGCAATTCGGTTTGTTCTTGGGCCTTACTCTCTGGTATGGATCTAGGCTTTGGGTCAGATCAGGTAAGAAGGTCCGTGAGCCTTTGGGCCAGACTTATAACTGGTCGATCGCACCTAGATCTTAACCAGACGGTTAGACGGGACTATGTACGATCTGGCTATGGTTGGATGGCTTTAGCCGCAAAGGCTAAGTGGGATATCTTACAATAAACCTTGGGTTGGTGAGTAGGATAGGCGCCATATGCATTATTTAGGGCGTAGACCCACATGATGGCAATGGAAGGCCGGTTATATCAGTACCTGCTAAGTAGACGATGGCTTATCAAGTCTGGTGGTCGGATCATGTTTCATGACGATGGTTCGATGGCCGAGCACTAGTATGGATAGTCACGTTGCTGGAGTAAGAGTATTGATGTGATGCTTCTAGATATCAACCTTGGTGTTGATAGCTTCGAGATTGGCTAAGAGTCATGACGAAGTGTATGGCTAGTACTATGTGTCGTAGACCATAGATACTGAGCCTAAGTGTGATTGTTCAAGGAAGGCCGTGTAAGATCTGATCATGGTTGAGTATGGACGACCTGACCTCTGAATGATGGTTCAAGGTGTCGGAACTAATCTGATTAAGGAATGCATCGTTTGGTATGAACAAATCATATATGTTGTTTGGGTTAAGTCCCAAAGCCGGTCAGGCCAGATGATGACTCATCAGTTCCAAGTCATGTGAGGATGGTTGGTTGATTGACTTAGGATCTAATGAGATTTGTCAGTCCAGAATATGGATTGGGTACTATTGCCTATATGGCAAGGGGATGTTTGAGTGTGCATGAGCCGAGAAAGGCCAGATGCAAACCCTTATCCTTTCAAAGACTTCTCAAAGGTTACTTATGTCTGTGGAGATGGTTGGTTGAATGACTAAGTACCTAGGGGAGTTGTTTGATGCAGGAATCAAGATAAGGACCTTAAGTAAGATCATTGAGTGATCGTGGTCCAGCTGTCAAGCAAGAGCAATTCGAGTCAATGGAGGACCGATGAGCTAATAAGCTCGTAGATGTGGCAAAGGTATGATCTAGCATTTACTTATGTAGATCTAGATAGAATGGTTTAGGGGAATGGAACCTCAGAATTGTATGGCTTGGTTTGGGTTTAGGATTGACCTTTAAGCTAATTGGTAGTTGAGTAAACTGACCAAGGCTAAGGTGATTCGACCAGACAAGTGTTAGATTGGTTTTAGACCAATGGTTAACTACAGAATAATCCGCAGCGTATCTGTTGATAGGATCTAGGCTATTAATGACTAGGGAAGTCTTTAGCTAAGATCTAAGTTAGCCCTCGCCTTTAGGCGATATTATAAATAAAGGGCGAAATTAAGAGGTTCGGCCAGGAAGTGGACCGAGCGATGTGAGGCATCGACCGCGGCCTAGGCGGCCGGGATCGGGTCTTACAAGTTGGTATCAGAGCATGCTTGATCCTGTTTAGGACAACGCTCTAAGATTATGCGTTCCATACCGAAAATTTTTCCAAAACTATGATGACTATGAAACCTTAGTTTGGGTGAGCCATGAAACAGTTGAGGTAAGCTAGGGTATCATGCTTGTGAATGTGGGAATTCTAAGATGAACCGGCTTAGCCAAAATACATTTTCCAAGGGCAAGAACCTATAAACAGAAAGGTTGGTCGATCTAGTTATTTAGAAGTAATAGACGGGTTGGAAGGGATGGAAACAATGCAAGACTTGTTTATGGATGACCTGAACAAGGGAAGTAACATGGACCAGAGAGCGGCTTAGGTTGAAATAAACGTGCAGCATTCTACTGAAGTTAAGTGTTATCCCTTGATGGTCGTTCATAATAAGTAAAGCATATGCAATATTAAAATCTGACTCAAGGGAGACACTACATGACCAGTACACGAGTGGACTTCTGATCAGATGGATCAGTTAGGACTCGGTATAAGTCAAGGTAGGTTTCCATTGATCGAGTCAGTTGGAATGAATCAATTCCAATCTGAATCCATCCAAGGAAAGAATGAGGAAACTCATGATGTTCGTTCCAATCAATGGAAGAACATGATCTTAAGTACCGTAGTATGATGGGGATTGAGGTATATTAAAATTGCTCTTGTGAATGGTGTGAGCATTCGCAAAAGTAAGACGCCTTGGAGAATGGTGTGGGACGTTTTCCAAGTGTGTGGTCAAACCGAGATCTTACTCATCTAGGTATCCACTGGAAGTGGAAGTATTAAAGTTATTGGCAATGCCATGAGGGATGTTATGGGACGTTCTTTGTGGTGTGGTCATGCATTCACAAGGGCTCATGAAAATATCCCGGTGGATGATCCAGGAGAGGAAAATCTGCCTGTATGATCTGATCGAGGGAGAAATATTTCCCACGCGCCTACAGAATCACGAGATGATCCTAGGCATGAATCTGTTTGGGAAAGTGTCAGGCCACTCTTGATTGCCACAAAGTCCGTGTGCAATTGGAGAATGGACCTCACCCGATCCAGTACCAAAGTCTGAGTCTGGCTCTAAGGAAAGTAGGGGTGTCAGCAGTCCAAGTGAATCGGATGCTTAGACAGGGTTGTGAAGTATTTTTTTACCACAACTACCACTACTGAGCACGGCAATTCTGTTGATCTGTCTGGGATGTCGTTGGTATCGAGATCCATTGTCTGAGTCCGGCTTTAAGGAAAGTAGTGGTGTCAGCATTCCGTGTGGATTGGATGCTTAGACGGGATTGTGAAGTATTTATTTGACCACAATTACCACTATGGAGCGCGGGAAATTCTGTTGATCTGAAAGATCTGTTTGAGGACCCGTTGGTGTCCGAGTTCCCAGATGTGTTCCGTTCGCTACAGAGTGTCCCCTCTGGTAGGTCGGATCCATTTATGATTGAACTGGAACCAGGGACAGAACCACTGTCCTAGAGTCCATTTCTGTCGGCTCCGGCCGAGATGGCAGAGCCAAAGTTGACCACGTCCGAGAGAGGACCATGGTCGGAGTACAACCAAGTCGGAGTTTGACCTAAGGTTGAGAATGATCAAGTCCAGTAAAGGACGAGGATCAGGCCACGACCTATTCGGAGATGGACCTTTGGTCGGGGTGAAACGGTCAAGTCTGTGAGTGGACCAGGACCAGAGTATGATCGAGTCCAAGAAAGTACCAGGATCGAATTATGACAAAGTCCAGTGAAGGACAGAAGTCAAGTCTGAGGCGTTTTTAGTCTGGAGGGACTAAGATCGCAATGTGGCCAAGCCTGAAAAGGTTGTATCCGGTTAAGGGGATGATCCAGTACGTTGTGGCTGAGGTCATGAACCTTATTGTCCATGAAGGACAAAAGAAGCATAACAATCTGTTAGGACTCATTGTAGGACGAGCAGCCTAAAGATTGGAACAAGTTCGTGAGGACTTGACTGGTACTTCGAGTGGTGTGGGGATTGGCCAAATCTACTAAGGCTCGAGTATGCAGCATGTTCCTAAGGACTGATTATGATATAGTCTTGGACTATGATCAGATTAAGAATAAAATCTGAAGAAGATGCTATTCAAAGGAAATACATAGACTTGTTGGATACTAGGGCCGCAACCTGGAGAGTTCGGCCAGTGACACAAGGAATGTCTTTGGATGGATTTTCAAGTATCACTTGAATGGGTGCTTGATGGACCCTCGACTATGGTCGAAGTAGACAAGTAAGGGTGCCATTAGCAAAACCAGAAAGGACCACTTGATAGGATTTTTGTGGTTAAATCCTTATCAGTGGGGGAGACTTGTCCAACGATGGTCAAAGGAATTTGATCATCGAAGTGGTCAATTGGTGGTTTTGAATCAAGCTTGTTCTATTCTCTGATCAAGACTAGAATAAGTTCGGTTGGACTATTTTGTCTTGGGACAAGGTATAATCATCACCGGATTCGAGGACGAATCCATTACAAGTGGGGGAGACTTGTCACGCCCCCAATCCTGGAAAGGATTGTCAGGACGGCCATGGTTCGAGGAAACGTACCAGCCAGTCTTAGGACATCAAGGCAGGCGTTCCATGGTCGAAAAAGAAGGTTAAGAACATAAGGAAACTTAGACATAACCTTATATAAGCTAAGAGACAGCTAGGACGAGTAAGACGGTAACTGGACGAAGTAGACGAGTAGCTCGACCAGCTCAACGAAGCTAGGTTTAGTTCACTACAGCTCAGTCCCTACTAAGTCAGCTCCACTAGCTGGACTACTAGCTCACTCAGCTGAGACAGCTGAAAGTCAGCTCATCTCAGCTAGACGGACTGTTCGGGCTTTAGGCCGATGGTCCGGGTCCGGGTCAGTAGCGGGCTGTGAGGTCCGGCCATGAAGCCATGGGCTGTTGGGTCTTTGGACAAGGCCGTGGGCTAAGTCCAGGAGGCTTGGGGCGTGTGTTGGTCTTATGACCGACCCCAAACCCAATCAGAAAGGGCGATGGGATGCAAGTGGCCTAGAGGGCACAACCCTTGGCCGATGGTGCCTGTTCGCTAGCAAGTTTTGCCTGTTCGTGGGGCAAGACTTACCCCCTCGTTTTCTATAAATATGGGGCCTCTCCTGTTGGTTTCATTATCCAATTCCAGAGTAAAATGCTCATAGAAAAACGTAGAGAGAGAGAGAGAGAGTACCGGCCAAGAGATCGGCTGGAAAAGGGCCGGTCGTGGTGGTTTTGTATCTCCGGAAAGGAGAACGGTTTAGGAGAGAGGAGGCCGTGTGGTTATGAATACCCAAGGCATAGAGAAAGGTCTGGAGAAGGACTCCAAAGCCGTGGTTCAGTCAGATAGGGTCAGTGGGGTAACCACCGACTCATCGGCTAAGACAATCGGACAGTCCGAACCGGTCTAGCCATGGGCGTTTGGATTGTGTCCTATTCTTCTCATTCTTTTCATCCAATTCTTCTTCTACTCCTTCTGTACATTGGCGTGGCCTTATGGATATGTTGGGATTGGTTAAAACCGTGGTTCTGGTAGAGTAATGCGGTCGCGGTCCATAACCGTCGAGTTAGGCGCGCGCATGGTCTAAACCGGCCTCAGGTGATCCGATTGGATATAGGCGGTTATGTTCTGTTCTGAACGGTTGCAACCCTTCCCTGAACAGTCACAATGGTTCATGACTTGTGTAGGTTAAGGCGTGGTCCTTTGGCCATAGGTCGGACACACGTACAGACCAGAAAGTCCATACGGACAGTTAGGTCGAACGGTTGGAACATCTGAATGGGTGCGAGTTGCCAAGGGTCATGAGTTGCCAAGAGGCACGAGTGTCCAAAGGGTACTAGTTCCCAAAGGGTGTGAGATCCAAACGGTGCCATTGGTTCAAGGCTTAGGCCGAACCAAGTGGACAGTCCCCGGCTGCATAGTCAAACGGATGGACGGTTAGTTTAACCGGAGTGTTGTGTCACAGGGTCTGATTGGTTGCAAGGCAATCCGGTTTGGTCTTGGGCCTTACTCTCTGGTATGGATCCAGGCTTTGGGTCGGATCAGGTAAGAAGGTCCGTGAGCCTTTGGGCCAGACTTATAACTGGTCGATCGCACCTAGATCTTAACCAGACGGTTAGACGGGACGATGGACGATCCGGATATGGTTGGATGGCTTTAGACGCAAAGGCTAAGTGGGATATCTTGCAATAAACCTTGGGTTGGTGAGTAGGATAGGCGCCATATGCATTATGTAGGGCGTAGACCCACATGATGGCAATGGAAGGCCGGTTATATCAGTACCTGCTAAGTAGACGATGGCTTATCAAGTCTGGTGGTCGGACCATGTTTCATGACGATGGTTTGATGGCCGAGCACTAGTATGAATAGTCACGTTGCTGGTGTAAGAGTATTGATGTGATGCTTCTAGATATCAACCTTGGTGTTGATAGCTTCGAGATTGGCTAAGAGTCATGACGAAGTGTATGGCTAGTACTATGTGTCGTAGACCATAGATACTGAGCCTAAGTGTGATTGTTCAAGGAAGGCCGTGTAAGATCTGATCATGGTTGAGTATGGACGACCTGACCTCTGAATGATGGTTCAAGGTGTCGGAACTAATCTGATTAAGGAATGCATCATTTGGTATGAACAAATCATATATGTTGTTTGGGTTAAGTCCCAAAGCCAGTCAGGCCAGATGATGACTCATCAGTTCCAAGTCATGTGAGGATTGTTGGTTGATTGACTTAGGATCTAATGAGATTTGTCAGTCAAGAATATGGATTGGGTACTATTGCCTATATGGCAAGGGGATGTTTGAGTGTGCATGAGCCGAGAAAGGCCAGATGCAAACCCTTATCCTTTCAAAAACTTCTCAAAGGTTACTTATGTCTGTGGGGATGGTTGGTTGAATGACTAAGTACCTAGGGGAGTTGTTTGATGCAGGAATCAAGATAAGGACCTTAAGTAAGATCATTGAGTGATCGTGGTCCAGCTGTCAAGCAAGAGCAATTCGAGTCAATGGAGGACCGATGAGCTAATAAGCTCCGTAGATGTGGCAAAGGTATGATCTAGCATTTACTTATGTAGATCTAGATAGAATGGTTTAGGGGAATGGAACCTCATAATTGTATGGCTTGGTTTGGGTTTAGGATTGACCTTTAAGCTAATTGGTAGTTTGAGTAAACTGACCAAGGCTAAGGTGATTCGACCAGACAAGTGTTAAATTGGTTTTAGACCAATGGTTAACTACAGAATAATCCGCTGTGTATCTGTTGATGTTATGAACAAGTGTGGATTGCCATTAACCAAGACAAGAAGAGAAGGCCCATCAGGCCACGACCAGGCCCAGCCACGGCCGCGTCCAAGAGAGAAAGAGTCGGCCACATCCTAACCGACTTAAGGAGAGAGAGAACCGACAGCAAGGAGGAGAGAGAGTCGGCCAAAGCCTTGGCCAACTTAGGATATAGATAGTTTCCTTTTCCCATGTATTAGTAGTTTTCCTATTTCATCTTGGATAAGGATATGTACTCTTTCCATTTATCTCTATCTTGTAATCCTTATATAAAGAACCCCTTTTGATGATTAATAATATACAGAACAATTATACACGAATTCTCTATTGTTCACAACACGTTATCAGCACGATAGTCTCCAGACCCTGAGACAAAACCATTACCTAAAATCCGTCACACATAAACCCTAAATCAGGCGGAATTCAAATCAATCGATCTCTCCAACCCCGACGAACCAGACGACGAGCCACATATCAAATTGAAGCTCTTGACGAGAAGAATCTGTTCGTCGATCCGATCTCAGACGCGCCCACACTTGCAGCAACAATACACGGCGCCGACTTAGTTCTTTGGAACCCTAATCCGAACCTACAAGATTTTCTAGCCAATTTCAAATCCTATGAAAGGAGCTGAAGAGGAGTTAATGCGAAGAACCCTAAATTGTTCTTGCTTGCATTCCGGCTTGCATCATCCGATCAGCTCCAGCCATAAGGTGTTCCTGATCCTAGACGTCCTCAGCTCCCTGTTCAAAACAAAGCCAGTCCACGTTCCAAGTGAGACAGCTCGCAATCCAGATCAGCTTGCATTCGCGAAACAGACAGCTCGCGTCCGAGGTTTATCAGTCCATCTTGGAGGTCCGGTTTCTACAATCTGCAAAACAAAGGTAATCCTAATTCTGAAAACATGAATCGAACCTGGTTGTCTTGTAAAGATTGAAACCCTAAAAGATAATCTCTAAAACTGAAAGCCATAGGATAATAGATCAATACCCTATGAGTAAATCGAAGCTCTATAAGTTCGATCTAAACCTAAGAAAGAGATTGATCCATTGATCAATTAAAATCAGAGCCTTAAAGGTTTTTGAATCTCAAATCAAATCCCCTTGATCAAAGATCAAAGTATTCGAAATCCCCTAAAACCCTAATTAGAAAATCGGTTTTAATTTTGATTTGAAACTTGAGTGTTTTGATTGATCACCTAGAGCTGTGATTAGGATTGTTTTAAAACTTGAATCTGAATCTTGTTTGAACTGAAACCCTAAGTTCGAATTTTAAGATCCTAAGGCCTTGAAACCCTTAATCGGTTACTTGAATGTTTTAAAACCCTAAATCTTGTTTTAAATTCTAAAGGCCTTGAAACCTTAATCTTATTTTGCTAAATCGATGTTTACTAAAGTTTAGATTAAAACAATATAGTTTATAAAGTAGAATCCAATTGATTAAGGTTGCTTGCATAAACATATTGAATGAGAGTTAGGTTGCTAGATTACATGATACTAAAATCTAGTTGAATATTACCAACCTTGAAATTAATAGATATGCAACTATGCAATAGGATTGAAAACACTTATACTAAATAATCCCCTATTGTATATGGCCGTATGGCCAAGCATCCGGATGGTTATCGAAACCGGATTGCATAATGATCCAATCCTTAGGACTGTTGTATCACATAAATACTGTGAAGCTTAAGGCATCACAATGTATGACCGTATGGTCTAGAGAGACATCATATCTGAATGATCATGCGACCTTGTTTGTATATCTCATGAACCGATCTTTAAGATCGTTGTATCATTAATATGGCCGTGTGACTTGATTCACACCATGATCGATTGTTCTCATAGATGCGTAAGAACTTGTTTGTGGCCGAGCTTGCTAAATATCATGCGGCTGCATGACCACATTGTGAACCTAAATTTTAAATGACAATGTGACTCAGATATCGAAAAGGAAAACAATGAGAATGAATTGGTACAGGATTCCATCATCTTATTGAAGGTCTAAAAGATCAGTACATCACTATGGAAAATCCACTATATTTTTGGGATGCTTTACAGCATAGAAATTACCACCAGAAAACGGTGTTGCTTCCAAAGGCTAGAAATGACTAGAAGAATCTAAGATTCTTGGATTACAAAGTCATGGATGAGTACAACTCAGTCTTGTTTAAGACAGTCTCGATGCTGAGACTTTGTGGTGAAGTAGTAACCAAGGAAGAGTTACTAGAGAAGACCTATTCCACATTCCATGTGTAGAAAGTCATACTGCAACAACAGTATAGAATAAAAGGCTTCACCACTTATACTGACCTGATCGCATGTCTGCTTCTGGCAGAGACCAAATTTCGATACGACTAGTCTTATTGCTTTATGATTGCAATTGTGTTTACTTTAACCTAAGTGCCATTCACGATTTTTATATATAAATGAATTGGTCTTAAGTTTATTGAATCTTGCCTGATCTTACTTAACATATGAATGTCTTAAAGTGTTGCCTAAAGGGCATAAAAACCGAGTAAGAAATCATGAAAGGTATAGAAAGCCTAGTAAGAAACTATGGCTAAGGCATTTGCCTACAAGGCATTATATACACCCAAAGAAAACGTGGTCCATTGAGTTATAATGAATGGTTCCCAAATAAGAAACAATGGACAAACAAGAAGGAAACAAGTTCCTTCAGATTTTGAAAGAAAAATCGTCTAAGACCTTATAAGAAAGTGATCGATACTATACCTATGATCTCTACTGATTTAAACTATGCTAAGGATCAGTATGATAAAAGATGCAAGAGAAGTAGTGACTATAATGATATATCCCACGAAATTACACTATATGGCATGATAGGATTAGCCATCCTAAAGTTTAAACTTGATGCAAAGAAATTGTAAAGGCACCGAGTTATCCCGTAAAGATCTCACGTTGTGAAACATGTACACATAGGGAAACTCATTAGGCTTAATTATCCCAAGCACCACAACCTTATAGTATGGTCATGAGGGGGAGAGAGGATAAACCCATGATCAATACTACAAGTTCGTGTACTATGGTCTAAAGACCATGATATATGGCTCGGCCATTACTCGGCCATAAAGGGCCATTACCCGACCAAAGAGAGGCCATGATACAAACGGCCAAACCAAAGAGGCTATCACCTATAAACAGCTTGGCCACGACTTGGCCATGACTTGGCCGTGACTTGTCTGAATAGTGCAGGCTTGAACGCACACAGTCCATGACTCGGCCAAAGAGGCCGAAGAGACTATAACAGACAACGGCCTGGCCGCAAAGGCCATAACCGGCCGGAGAGGCCATTACCTATAAAAGGTTCGGCCATTACCTATATGCTTGGGGACATTATGAATTTACATGTACAGAATGATAATATGCATCAGGCCATATAAGTGACCATAGATATTCCCATCTAAAGAATGAATATGGGTCATTAAAACCAGACATACACCATCTTAAGAGTTCATTGAAATAAACCACCACATACATATGTGTGCCGTCTAAGATGGAACCTCATAAGAGGATTGGGAATATATGTTGGATATGAGTATTACTTTCTCCCACGAATTCAAAGAAAGCTTGAGCCAAAACATGGGTGATTAAAATAGTGGCCAGGTACGGATTGCATAGATCCGACTATCCAAACATTAAAGGAGAAAGATTATAAGCTGGATAAAGAAAGAGTAAAGGAATGATAAAAATGATTTTAACCATCATTGTCTTGGCAAGATCCTCGGACAAGAGAATATGATTTAAGACGTCCAAAGAAAGATTATACAAAGCTATCTAATTGAGAAGCTAATCGAGATGCCAGACACTGTACTTAACCTTATAAGAGCAAAGAGACGGCTAAGACAAGTAAGACGGTAGCTGGACGAGATAGAGAAGTAGCTCGACCAGCATAACGAAGCTAGGTTAAGTTCATTCCAGCTCAGCCACTACTAAGTCAGCTCCACTAGCTGGACTACTAGCTCACTCAGCTGAGGCTGCTGGGAGTCAGCTTATCTCAGCTAGATGGACTGTTCGGGTTTTAGGCCGATGGTCCGGGTCCGGGTCAGTGGCGGGCTGTGAGGTCCGGCCATGAGGCCATTGGGCTGTTGGGTCCTTGGACAAGGCCGTGGGCTAAGTCCAGGAGTCTTGGGGCGTGGGTTGGGCTTATGACCTACCCCAAACCCAATCAGAAAGGGCGAAAGGATGCAAGTGGCCGAAAGGGGACAACCCTTGGCCGATGGTGCCCATTCGCTAGCAAGTCGTGCCTGTTCGTGGGGCAAGACTTACGCCCTCGTTTTCTATAAATATGAGGTCTCTCCTGTTTATTTCATTATCCAATTCAGAAGTAAAATTCTCAGAGTAAAACGTAGAGAGAGAGAGAGAGAGTCCCGGCCAAGAGATCGGCCGGAAAAGGGCCGGTCGTGGTGGTTTTGTGTCTCCGGCAAGGAGAATGGTTTAGGAGAGAGGAGGCTGTGTGGTTATGAATACCCAAGGCATAGAGAAAGGTCTGGAGAAGGACTCCAAAGCCGTGGTTCAGTCAGATAGGGTCAGTGGGGTAACCACCGGCTCATCGGCTAAGACAATCGGACAGTCCGAACCGGTCTAGCCATGGGCGTTTGGATTGTGTCCTATTCTTCTCATTCTTTTTATCCAATTCTTCTTTTACTCCTTCTGTACATTGGCGTGGCCTTGTTGATGTGTTGGGATTGGTTATAACCGTGGTTCTGGTTGAGTAATGCGGTCGCGGTCCATAACCGACGAGTTAGGCGTGCGCATGGTCTAAACCGGCCTCAGGTGATCCGATTGGATAGGGGTGGTTCTGTTCTGTTCTGAACGGTTGCAACCCTTCCCTGAACAGTCACAATGGTTCATGACTTGTGTAGGTTAAGGCGTGGTCCTTTGGCCATAGGCCGGACACACGTACGGACCAAACAGTCCCTACGGACGGTTAGGTCGAACGGTTCGGGCATCTGAATGGGTGCGAGATGCCAAGGGTCATGAGTTGCCAAGAGGCACGAGTGTCCAAAGGGTACTAGTTCCCAAAGGGTGTGAGTTCCAAACAGAGCCATTGGTTCAAGGCTTAGGCCGAACCAAGTGGACAGTCCGCGGCTGCATTGTCGAACGGACGGACGGTTAGTTTAACCGGAGTGTCGTGTCGCAAGGTCTGATCGGTTGCAAGGCAATCCGGTTTGGGCTTGGGCCTTACTCGGTGGTATAGATCCAGGCTTTGGGTTGGATCAGGTAAGAAGGACCGTGAGCCTTTGGGCCGGACTTATAACTTGCCGATCGCACCTAGATCTTAACCAGACGGTTAGACGGGACAATGGATGATCCGGCTATGGTTGGATGGTTCTAGCCGCAAAGGCTAAGTGGGATATCTTACAATCAACCTCGGGTTGGTGAGTAGGATAAGCGCCATATGCCTTATGTAGGGGGTAGACCCACATGATGGCAATGGAAGGCCAGTTATATCAGTACATGCTAAGTGGACGATGGCTTATCAAGTCTACTGGTCGGATCATGTTTCATGACGATGGTTCGATGGCCGAACACTAGTATGGATAGTCACGATGCTGGAGTAAGAGTATTGATGTGATGCTTCTAGATATCAACCTTGGTGTTGATAGCTTCGAGATTGGCTAAGAGTCATGACGAAGTGTGTGGCTAGTACTATGTGTCGTAGACCATAGATACTGAGCCTAAGTGTGATTGTTCAAGGAAGGCCGTGTAAGATCTGATCATGGTTGAGTATGGACGACCTGACCTCTGAATGATGGTTCAAGGTGTCGGTCCTAACCTGATTACTGAATGCATCGGTTGGTATGAACAAATCATATATGTTGTCTGGGTTAAGTTCCAAGGCCGGTCAGGCCAGATGATGACTCATCAGTTCCAAGTCATGTGAGGATGGTTGGTTGATTGACTTAGGATCTAATGAGCTTTGTCAGTCCAGAAGATGGACTTGGTACTATTGCCTATAAGGCAAAAGGATTTTGGATTGTGCATGAGCCGAGAAAGGCCAGATGCAAACCATTATCCTTTCAAAGACTTCTCAAAGGTTACTTATGTCTGTGGGGATGGTTGGTTGAATGACTAAGTACCTAGGGGAGCTGTTTGACGCAGGAGTCAAGATAAGGACCATAAGTAAGATCATTGAGTGATCATGGTCCAGCTGTTAAGCAAGAGCAATTCGAGTCAATGGAGGACCGATGAGCTAATAAGCTCCATAGATGTGGCAAAGGTATGATCTAGCATTTACTTATGTAGATCTAGATAGAATGGTTTAGGGGAATGGAACCTCAGAATCGTATGGCTTGGTTTGGGTTTAGGATTGACCTTTAAGCTAATTGGTAGTTGAGTAAACTGACCAAGGCTAAGGTGATTCGACCAGACAAGTGTTAGATTAGTTTTAGACCAATGGTTAACTAGAGAATATTCCGCTGCGTATCTGTTGAAAGGATCTAGGCTATTAATGACTAGGTAAGTCTTTAGCTAAGGTCTAAGTTAGCCCTCGCCTTTAGGCGATATTATAAATAAAGGGCAGAAATTAAGAGGTTCGGCCAGGAAGTGGACCGAGCGATGTGAAGCATCGACCGCGGCCTAGGCAGCCGGGATCGGGTCTTACAACCGGTGCTCACCGAAGGTGGAACGGGCGACCCATCCCAAGGTTCAACTACGAGCTTTTTAACTGCAACAACTTAAATATACGCTATTGGAGCTGGAATTATCGCAGCTTCTGGCACCATACTTGCCCTCCAATGGATCCTCGTTAAGGGATTTAGATTGTACTCATTCCAATTACCAGACTCAAAGAGCCCGGTATTGTTATTTATTGTCACTACCTCCCCCTGTCAGGATTGGCTAATTTGTGCGCCTGCTGCCTTCCTTGGATGTGGTAGCCGTTTCTCAGGCTCCCTCTCCGGAATCAAACCCTAATTCTCTGTCACCCGTTACCACCGTGGTAGGCCACTATCCTACCATCGAAAGTTGATAGGGCAGAAATTTGAATGATGCGTCGCCAGCACTAAGGCCATGCAATCCGTCGAGTTATCATGAATCATCAGAGCAACGGGCAGAGCCCACCTCGACCTCTTATCTAATAAATGCATCCCTTCCAGAAGTCGGGGACGTATTAGCTCTAGAATCACTACAGTTATCCGAGTAGTAGTTACAATCAAACAAACTATAACTGATTTAATGAGCCATACACCGTTTCACAATCTGAATTCGTTCATACTTACACATGCATGGCTTAATCTTTGAGACAAGCATATGACTACTGGCACGATCAACCAGGTAGCATTCATAAATCAGGGCAAGACCACGTCATATTCCCGCAGACACATGGAAAGTGGGAACAGACGCAGACTTGACCGTCATCTTTTGTCCGGAGACAAACGTGCTTAGCGGGACAGAATTTCTTCGAGTCACCGCCATAATATTTCCGCAACCGAGATCTTAGCAAACAGCTTATTCACCTTTGTGAACAATGCATAAATTATGCAAAGACGCAAGGATCACAAGTGTCGGCTTATGTGTTCACGACTTCCCCACTGAAGGAGATGCCGCAACAACATTTTAAGCAAAGCTTAACAATTCCTTCCAGATAGGTACGCAGCACAGGCCCCGGATCAGTTCAACAAGCATAAAACTATGCTAGTGAAGAAACTAAGGAGGATAGTTGGTCTGTATTTGGGTGCGCGAGCACAGAGCCTACAAACACTAGCTATCCAATCACCACTCATACGCCGAATATTCATTTGCCCCGCTAACATCAATCTTTCCAACCACTCTTGAGATGTAATCAAAAGAGCAACTGGAAGACGGATGAAACCAGGCCAAGACCACACAAGCGCGAAAATTTGAAGTTAGGGGCAAAACGGTCCGCCAAAAAATTTGCCGGAAAAGTTACTGGAAAATTCACTGGAGACAATCCGGCCATCGACCTCAACCTAGCCATCGATAATGTTGGACCGAGCAGTCCAACACTACATACCCCTTCGGGTACTGAGGGTAGGCTCAGAAGAGTGCCTACCCCTTATATAGACAAAACACTTTTTTCAGTCTGTCACCAGTAGACATTGGTTGTGTTCCGGGAGTATTTTTGATGTAAAAAAAATACTTCGAATTTGAATCTGATTTTTTGCATCCTTCATAAGAATAGTTAAAGCTATTTTCTGGTAAATTTTCATGATTTTCTTTTGCTTCTAACCATGTCTTTTGCATGCTACAAAGTTCGGGGTTTCGTGGTTTAAACGGATGTCTACAGCAACTTTTGATCAACACTCGACATCCTAAACTCTTTGTTGACATATTTTTGATGTTTCCTTTCAGAAACATTTCTTCAAAAATATTAATTTTTGAATTTTTGGCTTCTCGGGTGATTTTGGCTGTCCGTGGGTGATTGTGGCACACATGGGCTGTCTGTTCAGTACACACAGGACGTCCGTGTGTGTCCGTCAGCACACACAAGATGTCTGTGGCTGTACGTGTGTGTCCGTGTGTGTCCGTCAGCACACACAGAACATCAGTGGCTGTCCATCAGTACACATATCAGCACGCTAGTCCTTGGACTCAGCACACTGGCCATTCCCGTGGACTGTTTGGGTGATTTTGGCCCACGTGGGCTGTCTGTTCAGTACACACAGGACGTCCGTGGGTGTCCGCCAGCACACACAGGACGTCTGTGGCTGTCCGTCAGCACACACATGACGTTCGTGGCTGTCTGTGTGTGTCCGTGTGTGTCCGTCAGGACACACAGGACATCCGTGGCTGTCCATCAGTGCACATATCAGCACGCTGGTCCTTGGACTCAGCACGCTGGCCCTTCCCGTGGACTTTTTCAGGTGATTTTTGCCCACAAGGGCTGTCTGGTCAGTACACACAGGACGTCCGTGGGTGTCCGTCAGCACACACAGGACGTCTGTGGGTGTCCATCAGCACACACAAGACGTCTGTGGCTGTCCGTGTGTGTCCGTCGGCACACACAAGACTTCTGTGGCTGTCCGTGTGTGTCTGTGTATGTCCGTGTGTGTCCGTCAGCACACACAGGACGTCTGTGGCTGTCCATCAGTACACATATCAACATGTTGGTCCTTGGACTCAGCACGCTGACCCTTCCTGTGGCATGTTCGAGTGATTGAGGCCCACGTGGGCAGTCTGTTCAATACACACAGGACGTCCGTGGGTGTCCACCAGCACACACAAGACGTCTGTGGCTGTACGTGTGTGTCTGTGCGTGTCCGTCTGTGTCCATCAGTACACACAGGACGTCAGTGGCTGTCCATCAGTACACATATCAGCACGTTGGTCCTTGGACTCAGCACGCTGGCCCTTCCCGTGGACTGTTTGGGTGATTTTGGCCCACGTGGGCAGTCTGTTCAGTACACACAGGACGTCCGTGGGTGTCCGCCAGCACACACAGGATGTCCGTGGCTGTCCGTGGCTGTCCGTCAGCACACACAGGACGTCCGTGGATGTCCGTGTGTGTCCGTGTGTGTCCGTCAGCACACACAGAACGTATATGTGTGTCCATCAGCACACACATGACGTCCGTGGCTGTCCATGTGTGTCCGTCAGAACACACAGGACATCCGTGGCTGTCCATCAGTACACATATCAGCATGCTGACCCTCCCCGTGGACTCTTTGGGTGATTTTGGCCCACGTGGGCTGTCTGTTCAGTACACACAGGACGTTCGTGGGTGTCCGCCAGCACACACAGGACATCTGTGGCTGTCCGTCAGCAGACACAGGACGTATGTGGCTGTCTGTGGCTGTCTGTGTGTGTCCGTTAGCACACACAGGACGTCTGTGGCTGTCCATCAGTACACATATCAGCATGCTGGCCCTTCCTGTGGACTGTTCTGGTGATTTTGGCCCATGTAGGCTGTCTGTTCAGTACACACAGGACGTCCGTGGGTGTCCGTCAGCGCACACAAGACGTCCGTGTGTGTCCGTCAGCACACACAGGACGTCCATGGCTGTCCGTGTATGACCGTGTGTGTCCGTCAGCACACACAGGACCTCCGTGGCTGTCCATCAGTACACATATCAGCACGTTGGTCCTTGGACTCAGCACGCTGGCCCGTCCTGTGGACTGTTTGGGTGATTTTGGCCCACGTGGGCTGTCTGTTCAGTACACACATGACATGCGTGGGTGACCGCCAGCACACACAGGACGTCCGTGGCTGTCTGTCATCACACACAGGACGTCCGTGGGTGTCCGTGTGTGCCTGTGGGTGTCCGCCAGCACACACAGGACGGCCTTGGCTGTCAGTGGCTGTCCGTCAGCACACACAGGATGTCCGGTTGTGTCCGTCAGCACACAGAGAACGTCCATGTGTGTTCGTGTGTGTCCGTGTGTGTCTGTCAGCCCACACAGAACGTCCGTGGCTGTCTATCAGTACACATATCAGCATGCTGGTCCTTGGACTCAGCACGCTGGCCCATCCCGTGGACTGTTTGGGTGATTTTGGCCCACGTGGGCTGTCTGTTCAGTACACACAGGACATCCGTGGGTGTCCGCCAGCACACACAGGACGTCTGTGGCTATCCGTGGCTGTTCGTCAGCACACACAAGACATCCGTGGCTGTCCGTGTGTGTCCGTCAGCACACACATGACGTCCGTGGCTGTCCATCAGTACACATATCAGCACGCTGGTCCTTGCACTCAGCACGCTGGTCCTTGCACTCAGCACGCTGGCCCTCCCAGTGGAATGTTCGGGTGATTTTGGCCCACGTGGGCTGTCTGTTCAGTACACACAGGACTTTCGTGGGTGTCCATCAGCACACACAGGACGTTCGTGTGTGTCTGTCAGCACACACATGACGTCTGTGGCTGTCTGTATGTGTCCGTGTGTGTCCGTCAGCACACACACGACGTCCGTGGCTGTCCATCAGTACACATATCAGGACGTTGGTCCTTGGACTCAGCACACTGACCCTTCCCGTGGATTTTTTGGGTGATATTGGCCACGTGGGCTGTCTGTTCAGTACACACAGGACGTCTGTGGGTGTCCGCCAGCACACACAGGATGTATGTGGCTGTCCGTGTGTGTCTGTGTCCGTCAGCACACAAAGGATGTTCCTGGCTCTCCATCAGTACACATATCAGCACGTTGGTCCTTGGACTCAGCACGCTGGCCCTTACTGTCATGTCCCTGATCCTAGATAGGATCGCCCGGACGGGCCATGGTGCGGGGAGACGCACCAGTCAGGTCATTAGACCTTGAGACAAGCGTATCATGGCCCTGAATGAAGGTTAAGGGCATCAGTCAGCTGAGACTTAACCAGGATACGATGGAAACAAGGGTAAAGGAGTTGAGTGAGTGTTTAGGCAGCTGGACGAGTGTTGGTTTGAGTTCAATCAGCTCGGTTCAGCTGGTATTCAGTTCACCATGATCTGTTCAGCTCACAGGAGCTGGTGGACTAGCTCACTCAGCTGGGAACAGCTGGAGGTCAGCTTAATCCAGTTGGACGGTGTGTTATGGTTCAGATCAGTGTGGACGAGTCCGGGACGGTTACTGGGCAAGCCGATGGTCCGGGTGCAGGACGGTTCGACCAAATTGGTCTTAAGCTCGGGACAGGGAGTGGACAAGTTTCCAGAGTGTGAGCTGAGGCTCAGTGATCGATTTGTCAAAGGAAGAAAAGGGGAGAAACCGCCAATGGGCGGTTATGGGACGGTTTTGGGAAGAAGGGATGTGATTTGGTAACTGTTCGCCCTGGCGGTTGGGGACAGTTTAAGTCGTCCTTGTCACGCCCCCAATCCTGAATAGGATTGTCGGGATGGCCATGGTTCGAGGAAACATGCAAGCCAGTCTTAGGACATCAAGGCAAGTGTTCCATGGTCGAGAAAGAAGGTTAAGGACATAAGGAAACTTAGACTTAACCTTATACAAGCTGACGGACACCCACGGACGAGTAAGACGGTAGCTGGACGAAGTGGACGAGTAGCTCGGCCAGCTCAATGAAGCTAGGTTCAGTTCACACCAGCTCAGTCCCTACTAAGTCAGCTCCACTAGCTGGACTACTAGCTCACTCAGCTGAGGCAGCTGAGAGTTAGCTCATCTCAGCTAGACGGACTGTCCGGGCTTTAGGCCGATGGTCCGGGTCCGGGTCATTGGCGGGCTGTGAGGTCCGGCCATGAGGCGATGGGCTGTTGGGTCTTTGGACAAGGCCGTGGGCTAAGTCCAGGAGGCCTGGGGCGTGGGTTGGGCTTGTGACCGACCCCAAACCCAATCAGAAAGGGCGAAGGGATGCAAGTGGCCGAAAGGGGACAACCCTTGGCCGATGGTGCCCATTCGCTAGCAAGTCGTGCCTATTCGTGGGGCAAGACTTACCCCCTCATTTTCTATAAATATGGGGGCTCTCTGGTCGATTTCATTATCCAATTCCAGAGTAAAATACTCAGAGAAAAACGTAGAGAGAAAGAAAGAGAGAGTTCCAGCCAAGAGAAAGGCTGATTGTGGTGGTGTTGTGTTCCGGCGACTCTGATCGTTTGAGAACTAACTCCGGTGAAGAATGGGAAATCAAGACAAGGAGAAGAGCATGGAGAACCCAGTCGTGGTTCTCAAGGTATGTGATGGGCCGTGGCTCCATCAAACCGAACGGACGGTCCATGCGACCGCACCGCGGCTCTGCTCGGTTCCTAAGTCCCATCCGGCTCTCCTTATCTGTTTCAATTCGTTTCTCTTCTTTTCTCTCTGGTTAAACACGAAAGGTTGTGTTGGTTGAGTCAAAGGGACACGTCCGTAGGCTTTGGCCGAACATAACCAAACCGTTAGCCTAGACACGGGTCGGTTAGTCGGATGATCCGATCGCACCAAGACTGGGCGGTTAGGACGAACGGTTGGGAATGACCCAAAGGGCACGAGTTGTCAAGAGTCATGAGTGTCCAAGAGGCACGAATGGCCAAAGGGTGCATGTTCCAAACGGTGTCTTTCGGGACAGGTTAGGACCGATCCTTATGGATCAGCCTATGGCTTGTCTAGTTAAGACAAGGTCACGGTTTGTCTAAGCCAAGGTAGAGTCGCAAGGTCTGACCGGTTGCTAAGCCTTTCGGATTAGGCTTGAGGCTTACTCGGCCGATTGGATCCAGGCCTAAGGCCGGATCAGGTAAGGGAGTCCGTTGGGCCATTGAGCCGGACTCCATTGGCCGGTCTTACCTAGATTCTATCTGGTTAGACGGATTGGTCTTTGGGGATGATCCGGATCTGTTCGTGTGTTCTGTTTATCTATTCTGGACTATCTATCTGATTCTAAGTCAAGGGGTGGTTGGTTGAATGACTTAGGATACGGTAGGTAGGTTCATACGTTTTATGATTATGTTGACTGAGGTTTATCTAAGTTCTAGGAACCAAGCCAAGCATTGTGGAATCAATCCGTTCTATTCTCGGTTATGATTAATGCTTATCTGGTTGTGGTTTCAGGAACTAAGGATTGTTCTGGTCAAGCCAAGGAGCTGTGAAGGCTCAGTCAGTGAGAGGCTGTGTAACGTGTGGTTAGATGATGCTAGGGATGAACTAGTGATTGTCTATGAGACTGTTAAGAAGTTTTGTATTGAATCTCATGTTTCTAAGTAATTCAAAGTTTATACATTGTTATTCCGCTGTGCAATCTGTTCCTTTGTTTATGAACCTCATATTCGAATATGACTTAGTAAATAAAAGACTTAAAATGGATCAAACAAGCAAAGAAATTAATAAGTAAGCCTGCGGACTCCATAAGGTCGAGAGGCCAGGGTTCGGGTCTTACAAGTTGGTATCAGAGCATGCTTGATTCTAGGATAGTTGGGTTATGCAGTCCACACACACACACGCAGCCAGCTGATTAGGTCTCACGGTGAGGTTTGATTGCTTAGTCAAGGGATTGTTTTGTTCTGTTTATGTTAGTGTGTTTCGTACTAACATTGTCTGAATCCTTAGGCTGGAAAAGCAAGTCGGGAAAGTCCCGAAGGAGTAAGAAAACAGCCTGTCAGTCTAGTTAAGTGGCCATGGACGGGACCAATCTATCCGGATTGCAAACCGATCTGGCCGCGGCTGACACTAGAGACGTGTTGCCAACTGATCAGGCTAACCTTACGGGGACGCAACAGGATGGTCAGGAACATCGGGAGAGTGATGAGGAAGTGGAATCCTCGAACGCTAACCGTGATCGTGACCAGCATGAGTGAGTGGCCGATGGAACGGCTAATGTGCCCGCAACACTGTCCAAAGAGGACTTGTCAGAGGCCATAAAGGTAATGGGGACTCAGGTGGCGGCTATGGCTCAACTGTTCACCCCACTAGTGAACTCCTCGGTTGGCCAGGCTACGCCTGTGGCTACGACCACCCCCAACACTAATGGTCCAGTTGTGGAAACTTGAGGTGATCGAGATCGATCCACCAGAAAAGTCTGAAATGAAGGTGGACTATCTGAGTCTGCTTCAACATTTATCCAGATTGGGTACGAAGCATTTCTCCGGTAGCACCGACCCTATTGTGGCAGACGAGTGGAGGAGTAGGCTTGTCCAAAACTTTCAATCAACTCGCTGTCCAGAGGATTACAGACGAGACATTGCGGTTCACTTCCTGGAAGGGGACGCACATAATTGGTGGCTTGCAGTGGACAAGCGCACCAATGGGAGTTTGGAAAGTTTTGCGGACTTTGAAGTTGAGTTCAACCGCAAATACTTCCCTGCTGAGGCTTGGGATCGTCTGGAAGCTCAGTTTTTAGATTTGGCCCAAGGCCGCAGGACCGTACGAGAGTACGAAGAAGAGTTCAACCGGCTCAGACGGTTTGTTGGAAGAGAGCTGGAGGACGAGGCAGTCCAGGTCCGTAGGTTCATCCGAGGCCTAAGGCCAGAACTGAAGACCCATTGCTCGATCCGCACTTTCAACACCGTCGGAGAACTGGTGGAACGGGTGGCTTTGCTAGAGACTAACTTGGCTAAAGAAGCTAAGCTTAAGGCTAAGTCACAGTCTGGCCCGTCGGGTAAGACAAATGATAAAAAGAGGAAGTGGGACCAGGTGGACGGAGGTAAGACCTCTGGTGGCCGACCTACATGTCCCAAGTATGGAAAGAATCATCCCGGTGAGTGCTGGAAGGCCATGGGGGCTTGTGTGCGATGTGGCGGCATGGATCACACGATCCAAAACTGCACTCGACCAAACCGATTCTCAGACCAGTCCAGTGGCAGCGGCTCCGTGACTTGCTTCCTATGTGGCAAGACTGGCCACTACAAGTCGGACTGTCCTAAGCTACAAGGAGGACAAGGGAAGGGCCGTGGAGACACAGGCAAGTCGACCCAGAGTAGGCCGACCACAACACCAAGGGTGTATGAGCTGTCCCGGGACGACGGCGCTTCTGGATCGTTTGATTCGATCTCTGGTAATTCCTAAATTTTTCTTTTTACATTCAAGTAGAAAATGCTTGGTATGGAACCTAGAATGTCTAGGGGATTCTGATGGGGGTCTCTGTTAGGAACCCTCATGATTGGTGGTGTGGAAACCCACGTACTTTTCGACACAGGGGCTACACATAGTTTTGTGAGTCCGGGACTGGTCGGAAAGGGTCTGTTCTGTCTGGACGCTGGAGATAATTTTGGGATAGTGAGGGCGGCCGGAGGGCAAGCCATGAAGGTCTCATGTCAAATATCCCAGTGTCAATACAGGGAAAGGTATTCCCTGTGGATTTGGTCTGTGTCCACCTAAAGAATCACGAAGTGATCCTAGGTATGGACTGGTTGGGAAAGTATCGGGCCACTCTCGATTGCCATAGAGGTCGTGTGCAATTGGAGACAGGGCTTCGACCGATCCAGTACCAATGTCTGTGTCCGGCTCAAGAGAAAGTAGTGGTTTCAGCAGTTCGAGCGATTCGGATGTTGGAATAGGGTTGTCAGTCCTTTTTGGCTACAATTACAACTACAGAGCCGGGCAGTTCTGTCTGTCTGAAAGACCTTTCAGAGGATTCGTTGGTGTCGAAGTTCCCATATGTGTTCCAGGTACCTCAGGGTGTCTCCCCTGATAGGTCGGATCCATTTACGATTGAACTAGAGCCAGGGACAGCTCCGCTGTCCAAGAGTCCGTACCGAATGGCTCCGGCCGAGATGGCCGAGCTAAAGAAGCAATTGGAAGAATTGCTTGACAAGGGGTTCATACGGCCAAGTAACTCCCCTTGGGGTGCACCAGTCCTCCTTGTGAAAATGTAGGATGGTAGCATGCGTCTGTGCATCGACTATCGAGGGTTGAACATGGCCACTGTGAAGAACAAGTACCCATTGCCCAGGATAGACGAGCTGTTGGATCAACTCAAAGGAGCCAAGTGGTTTTCCAAGATTGATTTGGCTTCAGGGTATCATCAGATCCCTATAGAGCCAAATGATATTAGGAAGACGGCATTTAGGACCAGGTACGGTCATTACGAGTTCGTAGTGATGCCGTTCGGTCTGACCAATGCACCTGCCGCTTTCATGAAAATGATGAACAGCGTGTTCCGGGATTTCTTGGATGAATTCGTGATCATCTTCACTGATGATATCCTAATTTATTCCAAGGATGAGGAATCTCATAGGAAACACTTGAGAGCCGTGCTGGAACGATTACGAGAACACAAACTCTATGCTAAACTCAGTAAATGCAGTTTTTGGCAGAAGAGTATTGGGTTCCTCGGCCATATTGTTTCCGATCAGGGCATCCCGGTGGATCTAGAGAAGATCAGGGCAATCAAGGATTGGCCCAGACCCCGCAGTGCCACGGAAGTCAGAAGCTTCTTAGGGCTGGCAGGTTACTATAGGAAGTTTGTGAAAGGATTCGCATACTTGGCTCAGCCTATGACGCCGTTGACTGGGAAGGACGTTAAGTTCACATCAGCACACACAGAACGTCAGTGGCTGTCCATCAGTACACATATCAGCACGCTAGTCCTTGGACTCAGCACGCTGGCCATTCCCGTGGACTGTTTGGGTGATTTTGGCCCACGTGGGCTGTCTGTTCAGTACACACAGGACGTCCGTGGGTGTCCGCCAGCACACACAGGATGTCTGTGGCTGTCCGTCAGCACACACATGACGTTCGTGGCTGTCTGTGTGTGTCCGTCAGGACACACAGGACGTCCGTGGCTGTCCATCTGTGCACATATCAGCACGCTGGTCCTTGGACTCAGCACGCTGGCCCTTCCCGTGGACTGTTCGGGTGATTTTTTTCCCACGTGGCCTGTCTGGTCAGTACACACAGGACGTCCGTGGGTGGCCGTCAGCACACACAGGACGTCCCTGGGTGTCCATCAGCACACACAAGACGTCCGTGGCTGTCCGTGTGTGTCCGTCGACACACACAAGACTTCTGTGGCTTCCGTGTGTGTCTGTGTATGTCCGTGTGTGTCTGTGTATGTCCGTGTGTGTCCGTCAGCACACACAGGACGTCTGTGGCTGTCCATCAGTACACATATCAGCATGTTGGTCCTTGGACTCAGCACGCTGACCCTTCCTGTGGCATGTTCAAGTGATTTAGGCCCACGTGGGCAGTCTGTTCAATACACACAGGACGTCCGTGGGTGTCCGCCAGCACACACAAGACGTCCGTGGCTATACGTGTGTGTCTGTGCGTGTCTGTCTGTGTCCATCAGCACACACAGGACGTCCGTGGCTGTCCATCAGTACACATATCAGCACGTTGGTCCTTAAACTCAGCACGCTGGCCCTTCCCGTGGACTGTTTGGGTGATTTTGGCCCACGTGGGCAGTCTGTTCAGTACACACAGGACGTCCGTGGGTGTCCGCCAGCACACACAGGACGTCTGTGGCTGTCCGTGGCTGTCCGTCCGCACACACATGACGTCCGTGGCTGTATGTGTGTGCCCGTGTGTGTACGTGTGTGTCCGTCAGGACACACAAGATGTCTGTGGGTGTCCTTTAGCACACACAGGACGTCCGTGTGTGTCCGTCAGAACACATAGGACGTGTGTGGCTGTCCGTGTGTGTCCGTCTGTGTCCGTCAGCACACACAGGACGTCCGTGGCTGTCCATCAGTACACATATCAGCACGTTGGTCGTTGAACTCAGCACGCTGGCCCTTCCTGTGGATTGTTTGGGCGATTTTCGTCCACGTGGGCTGTCTGTTCAGTACACACAGGACGTCCGTGGGTGTCCGCCAGCACACACAGGATGTCCGTGGCTGTCCGTGGCTGTCCGTCAGCACACACAGGACGTCCGTGGATGTCCGTGTGTGTCCGTGTGTGTCCGTCAGCACACACAGAACGTCTATGTGTGTCCATCAGCACACACAGGACGTCCGTGGCTGTCCATGTGTGTCCATGTGTGTCCGTCAGAACACACAGGACATCCGTGGCTGTCCATCAGTACACATATCAGCACGTTGGTCTTTGGACTCAGCACGCTGACCCTCCCCGTGGACTCTTTGGGTGATTTTGGCCCACGTGGGCTGTCTGTTCAGTACACACAGGACGTCGTGGGTGTCCGCCAGCACACACAGGATATCTGTGGCTGTCCGTCAGCACACACAGGACGTATGTGGCTGTCTGTGGCTGTCCGTGTGTGTCCGTTAGCACACACAGGACGTCCGTGGCTGTCCATCAGTACACATATCAGCATGCTGGCCTTTCCTGTGGACTGTTCTGGTGATTTTGGCCCACGTAGGCTGTCTGTTCAGTACACACAGGACGTCCGTGGGTGTCCGTCAGCGCACACAAGACGTCCGTGTGTGTCCGTCAGCACACACAGGACGTCCATGGCTATTCGTGTATGACCATGTGTGTCCGTCAGCACACACAGGACCTCCGTGGCTGTCCATCAGTACACATATTAGCACGTTGGTCCTTGGACTCAGCTCGCTGACCCTTCCCGTGGACTGTTCGGGTGATTTTGGCCCATGTGGGCTTGTTGTTCAGTACACACAGGACGTCTGTGGGTGTCCGTTAGCACACACAGGACGTCTGTGGCTGTCCGTGGCTGTCTGTCAGCACACACAGGACGTCTGTGGCTGTCTATGTGTGTCCGTGTGTGTCCGTCAGCACACACAGGACTTCCGTGGCTGTCCATCAGTACACATATCAGCACGCTGGTTCTTGGACTCAGCACGCTGGCCCTTCCTGTGGACTGTTTCGGTGATTATGGCCCATGTGGGCAGTCTGTTCATTACACACATGGCGTTTGTGGGTGTCCGCCAGCACACACAGGACGTCCGTGGCAGTCCGTCAGCACACACAAGATGTCTGTGGCTGTCCGTGTGTGTCCGTGTGTGTCTGTCAGTGTCCGTCAGCACACACAGGACGTCCGTGGCTGTCCATCAGTACACATATCAGCACGTTGGTCCTTGGACTCAGCACGCTGGCCCGTCCCGTGGACTGTTTGGGTGATTTTGGCCCACGTGGGCTGTCTGTTCAGTACACACATGACATGCGTGGGTGACCGCCAGCACACACAGGACGTCCGTGGCTGTCTATCATCACACACAGGACGTCCGTGGGTGTCCGTGTGTGTCTGTGGGTGTCCGCCAGCACACACAGGACGGCCTTGGCTGTCAGTGGCTGTCCGTCAGCACACACAGGATGTCCGGTTGTGTCCGTCAGCACACACAGAACGTCCATGTGTGTTCGTGTGTGTCCGTGTGTGTCTGTCAGCCCACACAGGACGTCCGTGGCTGTCTATCAGTACACATATCAGCATGGTGGTCCTTGGACTCAGCACGCTGGCCCATCCCGTGGACTGTTTGGGTGATTTTGGCCCACGTGGGCTGTCTGTTCAGTACACACAGGACATCCGTGGGTGTCCGCCAGCACACACAGGACGTCTGTGGCTATCCGTGGCTGCCCGTCAGCACACACAAGACATCCGTGGCTGTCCATGTGTGTCCGTGTGTGTCCGTCAGCACACACATGACGTCTGTGGCTGTCCATCAGTACACATATCAGCACGCTGGTCGTTGCACTCAGCACGCTGGTCCTTGCACTCAGCATGCTGGCCCGTCCCGTGGAATGTTCGGGTGATTTTGGCCCACGTGGGCTGTCTGTTCAGTACACACAGGACTTTCGTGGGTGTCCATCAGCACACACAGGACGTTCGTGTGTGTCTGTCAGCACACAGATGACATCTGTGGCTGTCTGTATGTGTCCGTGTGTGTCCGTCAGCACACACACGACGTCCGTGGCTGTCCATCAGTACACATATCAGGACGTTGGTCCTTGGACTCAGCACACTGACCCTTCCCGTGGATTGTTTGGGTGATATTGGCCATGTGGGCTGTCTGTTCAGTACACACAGGACGTCTGTGGGTGTCCGCCAGCACACACAGGATGTCTGTGGCTGTCCGTGTGTGTCTGTGTCCGTCAGCACACAAAGGATGTTCCTGGCTCTCCATCAGTACACATATCAGCACGTTGGTCCTTGGACTCAGCACGCTGGCCCTTACTGTCATGTCCCCGATCCTAGATAGGATCGCCCGGACGGGCCATGGTGCGGGGAGATGCACCAGTCAGGTCATTAGACCTTGAGACAAGCGTATCATGGCCCTGAATGAAGGTTAAGGGCATCAGTCAGCTGAGACTTAACCAGGATACGATGGAAACAAGGGTAAAGGAGTTGAGTGAGTGTTTAGGCTGCTGGACGAGTGTTGTTTTGAGTTCAATCAGCTCGGTTCAGCTGGTATTCAGTTCACCATGATCTGTTCAGCTCACAGGAGCTGCTGGACTAGCTCACTCAGCTTGGAACAGCTGGAGGTCAGCTTAATCCAGTTGGACGGTGTGTTATGGTTCAGATCAGTGTGGACGAGTCCGGGACGGTTACTGGGCAAGCCGATGGTCCGGGTGCAGGACGGTTCGACCAAATTGGTCTTAAGCTCGGGACAGGGAGTGGACAAGTTTCCAGAGTGTGAGCTGAGGCTCAGTGATCGATTTGTCAAAGGAAGAAAAGGGGAGAAACCGCCAATGGGCGGTTATTGGACGGTTTTGGGAAGAAGGGATGTGATTTGGTAACTGTTCGCCCCGGCGGTTGGGGACAGTTTAAGTCGTCCTTGTCACGCCCCCAATCCTGAATAGGATTGTCGGGACGGCCATGGTTCGAGGAAACATGCAAGCCAGTCTTAGGACATCAAGGCAAGCGTTCCATGGTCGAGAAAGAAGATTAAGGACATAAGGAAACTTAGACTTAACCTTATACAAGCTAAGAGACAGCTAGGACGAGTAAGACGGTAGCTGGACGAAGTGGACGAGTAGCTCGGCCAGCTCAATGAAGCTAGGTTCAGTTCACACCAGTTCAGTCCCTACTAAATCAGCACCACTAGCTGGACTACTAGCTCACTCAGCTGAGGCAGCTGAGAGTCAGCTCATCTCAGCTAGACGGACTGTCCGGGCTTTAGGCCGATGGTCCGGGTCCGGGTCAGTGGCGGGCTGTGAGGTCCGGCCATGAGGCGATGGGCTGTTGGGTCTTTGGACAAGGCCGTGGGCTAAGTCCAGGAGGCCTGGGGCGTGGGTTGGGCTTGTGACCGACCCCAAACCCAATCAGAAAGGGCGAAGGGATGCAAGTGGCCGAAAGGGGACAACCCTTGGTCGATGGTGCCCATTCGCTAGCAAGTCGTGCCTGTTCGTGGGGCAAGACTTACCCCCTCGTTTTCTATAAACATGGGGGCTCTCTGGTCGATTTCATTATCCAATTCCAGAGTAAAATACTCAGAGAAAAACGTAGAGAGAAAGAAAGAGAGAAAGAGAGAGTTCCGGCCAAGAGAAAGGCCGATTGTGGTGGTGTTGTGTTCCGGCGACTCTGATCGTTTGAGAACTAACTCCGGTGAAGAATGGGAGATCAAGACAAGGAGAAGAGCATGGAGAACCCAGACCGTGGCTCCATCAGACCGAACGGACGGTCCATGCGACCACACCGCGGCTCTGCTCGGTTCCTAAGTCCCATCCGGCTCTCCTTATCTGTTTCAATTCGTTTCTCTTCTCTTCTCTCTGGTTAAACACGGAAGGTTGTGTTGGTTGAGTCCAAGGGACACGTCCCTAGGCTTTGGCCGAACATAACCAAACCGCTAGCCTAGACACGGGTCGGTTAGTCGGATGATCCGATCGCACCAAGACTGGGCGGTTAGGACGAACGGTTGGGAATGACCCAAAGGGCACGAGTTGTCAAGAGTCATGAGTGTCCAAGAGGCATGAATGGCCAAAGGGTGCATGTTCCAAACTGTGTCTTTCGGGACAGGTTAGGACCGATCCTTATGGATCAGCCTATGGCTTGTCTAGTTAAGACAAGGTCACGGTTTGTCTAAGCCAAGGTAGAGTCGTAAGGTCTGACCGGTTGTTAAGCCTTCCGGATTAGGCTTGAGGCTTACTCGGCCGATTGGATCCAAGCCTAAGGCCGGATCAGGTAAGGGACTCCGTTGGACCATTGAGGCGGACTCCATTGGCCGGTCGCACCTAGATTCTATCCGGTTAGACGGATTGGTCTTTGGGGACGATCCAGATCTGTTCGTGTGTTCTGTTTATCTATTCTGGACTATCTATCTGATTCTAAGTCAAGGGGTGGTTGTTTGAATGACTTAGGATACGGTACGTAGGTTCATACGTTTTATGATTATGTTGACTGAGGTTTATCTAAGTTCTAGGAACCAAGCCAAGCATTGTGGAATCAATCCGTTCTATTCTCGGTTATGATTAATGCTTATCTGGTTGTGGTTTCAGGAACTAAGGATGGTTCTGGTCAAGCAAAGGAGCCGTGAAGGCTCGGTCAGTGAGAGGCTGCGTAACGTGTGGTTAGATGATGCGGACTCCATAAGGTCGAGAGGCCAGGGTTCGGGTCTTACAGTCCTCTCTCTCTGATTTCTGCCCATTCTGGTCGATTTTTACTCATTTTCACACAGAGAGAAACACAGAGAAAATTCAAGAGAGAAAGAGAGACACAAACCTTGGATTGGCCGATTTGATCCAAGAGATTGTTCTTGAGTGTTCCTGGTGTGTTTGGGCGTGTGATCAAGAGGATGGATTTGAGGCAGAAAGACAAGGAGAAGGCAAAGGAGAAAGAGAAGCAAGTCGCCCCTGTAGACCGAACTCCTAAGGTGAGAGGTGTGGCCAAGAGTAAACGGACAAGGCCGCGGATTATGGCCGTGTGAGTCTGGCCGGTTTGGATCGATTGGCCACTCCTTACTCTGACTTCTTCTACTTTGTTTCTTCATATATGTTGTGCTATGGATTGTTTTATGATATTACAGGGAAGGATCCATAGATCTTAAGGCCTTGGCCTGATCAAATCCCCATGAAAGTCCCTTGTTCTTGTGTGGGCTGTTCATGGCTGTACGTGTGTGTCCGTCAGCACACATAGAACGTCAGTGGCTGTCCATCAGTACACATATCAGCACGCTAGTCCTTGGACTCAGCACGCTGGCCATTCCCGTGGACTGTTTGGGTGATTTTGGCCCACGTGGGCTGTCTGTTCAGTACACACAGGATGTCCGTGGGTGTCCGCCAGCATACACAGGACGTCTGTGGCTGTCCGTCAGCACACACATGACGTCTGTGGCTGTCTGTGTGTGTCCGTGTGTGTTCGTCAGGACACACAGGACGTCCGTGGCTGTCCATCAGTGCACATATCAGCACGCTGGTCCTTGGACTCAGCACGCTGGCCCTTCCCGTGGACTGTTCGGGTGATTTTTGCCCACGTGGGCTGTCTGGTCAGTACACACAGGACGTCCGTGGGTGTCCGTCAGCACACACAGGACATCCGTGGGTGTCCGTCAGCACACACAAGACGTCCGTGGGTGTCCGTCAGCACACACAAGACGTCCGTGGCTGTCTATTTGTGTCCGTGTGTGTCCTTCGGCACACACAGGACGTCTGTGGCTGTCCATCAGTACACATATCAGCACGCTGGTCCTTGGACTCAGCACGCTGGCCCTTCCCGTGGACTGTTCGGGTGATTTTCGCCAACGTGGGCTGTCTGTTCAGTACACACAGGACGTCCGTGGGCGTCCGTCAGTACAAATAGGACATCCGTGTGTGTCCGTCAGCACACACAGGATGTCTGTGGCTGTCCGTGTGTGTCCGTGTGTGTCCGTCAGCACACACAGGACGTCCGTGGCTGTCCATCAGTGCACATATCAGCACGTTGGTCCTTGGACTCAGCACGCTAGCCCTTCATGTGGACTGTTTGGGTGATTTTGGCCCACGTGGGCTGTCTGTTCAGTACACACAGGACGTCCGTGGGTGTCCGCCAGCACACATAGGACATCCGTGGCTGTATGTGGCTGTCTGTTAGCACACACAGGATGTCCGTGGCTGTCCGTGTGTGTCCGTCAGCACACACAAGACGTCCGTGGGTGTCCGTCAGCACACACAGGTTGGTTTTCCTTGAGAAGTTGGCTCTGGGTTTCTCCTACCATGGCTTCCTGAAAACACTCTCAAAGATCAAGTGAAAGATATGGGGAGTGATGGTTAAGTAAGATACAATGGAAAGAATGCAAAACTAATTAAAGCTTAAACCGAGAAATATGCCAATGTGAACCGAAATGAAATCAATTATGCAAAATGATTTTTCTTTTGATTTTCTTGATGCAAGCATGAAATAAATCAGTATGGGATGCTTATGAACAATAAATGGAAAGAAAATATAGAAACAAACTAACAATGATATTTCTTTTTGAGTTTTTAGTTTAAGAAATGCAATAAACCTATCAATATGGAACAAAAGATTCAAACTTATGATGAATGATATTTTTTTTTAAATGCAGCAATATAATATGCACGAAATACTTTAGCTAAAATGGTCTAATAAAATAACTAGGATGATTTTTAAACTTGATATGCAATGCAAAAGAAAAATGAAAACAACTTAAATGCAGATTTGTTTTATGGGTTTTCTTTTATGGAAACTAATGAATGCAAACACTATGACTAATTTTTTTTTGAATTTTCGTGGATCAAACTACCTAAAAACTTCTTCTTTCTTTTTCTTTTCTGGTTTATAGGAATGATGTACAGCAAGAACAGAAAAACAAAACTTGAAACAAGAAGACAGTTTTTATGGATTTTTGGTTTATTAATGTAAAAATAAATGCAAGCAATGAATGATGCAAGGATAGAATGACCTGATTCAGGAGCTTGAGCTCTGATACCAAAATGTTGTAGGCACAGGGGGGGGGGGGGTGTAACCCACGAATTGGTTGAATGGTGGAACCAAGGTTTAAACCTGAAAACAAAGAGAACCGGTTTTTATGAGTTTTTAGAGTTTTATAATGCAAACAGAAACAATTATGAAAACGAATGAGATGATGATGATAATGATAATAAAACAAGATAAATAAACAAAGAGAAGGGATAGATATGGCGGAATCAAGCTGCTGGATGTGTATCACTCTCAGCTTGATTAGAAGATGAACTGAAGTGGATTTGCGGAGGAAGGTTTGATTGAATCTCTCAATCTGATGGAATGATGGATCGAAGTGATTGACTCTCTCAATCTGTGTACTGAGCTTGTTTGATTTGCACAAACAAACTAGTCTCACGAAATCAATAAGACAACAAAGAATCTCTCTTTGAATCCTAAAGACCGATATTTTATACAAAGAACAACTTTGATAAAACTGAATAAACTTTTTATTAACTTGGTGATTAAGGGTTATCTTTACAATGGACGTCTAGGAGCTTATATAATGCTCAGAGACAAAGGTCCTAACGTTCTAAAACAAATAGAAAATGAAACAAATCAAAACTAAGAAAGAAATCAAAAACTAGCCGTTGGAGCCTTTTGTGGGATTTTGGCTCCAAGTAAAGAATCTGATCTTTCTTGAACCTGGATGGTTTAAGGGGATAAGAGAGCTTCCTTGGGATCTTCTGGATGGCTTGGAAGATTCTGATGTCGTGCATAAGCTCAAAGAAAAGGAGCTGTTGGAGTTTGAATGCAAGAGCTTCCAAATAAGGCAAGTTGGAGTTAATGAGGATCCTTTTGATCCTATGTTGGCTGGTGCAAGGTATGGACTTGTAGAACTCCTCTTGGCCGTGTATGATGTCTCCTGATTGGTTGAAATGCTCTCCTGGTCGCCAATGTCTGGTTTGAAGATGATTAAACCGGCTAGCTACCAATTGAGGCAAGTGTAGAACTGGTTTGGCCGGTTTTGGAGATTGGATCATAACTTCATAATTCCGCGGCCATTTCTCCTGGTATTGAGCTTTCTGGAAGGCTGAGAGATTCCTCTTGAATCCTATGATGGGCTTTGGTTCAGCCCTGTCATGTCCCCAATCCTAGATAGGATCGGCCGGACGGGCCATGGTGCGGGGAGACGCACCAGTCAGGTCATTAGACCTGGAGTCAAGCGTATCATGGCCCTGAATGAAGGTTAAGGGCATCAGTCAGCTGAGACTTAACCAGGATACGATGGAAACAAGGGTAAAGGAGCTGGGTGAGTGTTTAGGCAGCTGGACGAGTGTTGGTTTGAGTTCAATCAGCTCGGTTCAGCTGGTATTCAGTTCACCATGATCTGTTCAGCTCACAGGAGCTGGTGGGCTAGCTCAATCAGCTGGGAACAGCTGGAGGTCAGCTCAATCCAGTGAACGGTGCGTTCTGGTTCGGATCAGTGTGGGCGAGTCCGGGATGGTTACTGGGCGAGCCGATGGTCCGGGTGCAGGACGGTTCGACCAAATGGGTCTTAGGCTTGGGACAGGGAGCGGGCAAGCTCCCAGAGTGTGAGCTGAGGCTCAGTGATCGATTTGCCAAAGGAAGAAAAGGGGAGAAACCGCCAAGGGGCGGTTATGGGACGGTTATGGGACGGTTTTGGGAAGAAGGGATGGGATTTTGGTAACTGTTCGCCCAGGCGGTTGGGGACAGTTTAAATCGTCCTCTCTCTCTCATTTCTGATCGGTTTTTACTCATTCCACACAGAGAGAAACACAGAGAAAATTCAAGAGAGAAAGAGAGACAGAAACTTTGGATCGGCCGATTTGATCCAAGAGATTGTTCTTGAGTGTTCCTGGTGTGTTTGGGCGTGTGATCAAGAGGATGGATTTGAGGCAGAAAGACAAGGAGAAGGCAAAGGAGAAAGAGAAGGAAGAAGCCCCTGGAGACCGAACTCCTAAGGTGAGAGGTGTGGCCAAGAGTAACCGGACAAGGCCGCGGATGATGGCCGTGTGAGCCTGGCCGGTTTGGATCGATTGGCCACTCCTTACTCTGACTTCTTCTACTCTGTTTCTTCATATATGTTGTGCTATGGAATGTTTTATATTGTTACAGGAAAGGATTCATTGATCCTAAGGCCTTGGCCTGATCAAATTCCCATGAAAGTCCCTTGTTCTTGTGTGGGCTGTTCATGGCCGAGATCACTATGATCTGAGCCGATTCTTGTGAATCTGATTATGGGAATATTTTTCTTCTGAATTATCATGAGTTTTCATGAATTTTATTTGGTATTTGGATCTCTTTTTAAAGGGGTCAGATTTGACATTTTTGATGATTGTTCTTGACTAGATTGGATCCGACCATGCAATGTGATTTGATTCTTGTTTTGTAATCTAACCTTGTGATTGTGTGTTTGTTTGTGTTGGATCCAGGACCAGAAATGGACCGTGGTAAGGGAAAAGCACCATGAGGACCGCGGCCATGGGAAGATGTGTGGTGATTGGGTTGATTCTGAAGATTGTGTGATTATTGTAGCCTATTGTGCAACTTGTGAACTTATGCGATTCTAGTGTGTAATCTATTTATTAGGATGATGAATGATGTATGAACCTTGGTTAATATCTATGAAATATCTATTTGCCTTAGTTGATGCTTGATTGTTTAAGTGTGAATGTTGGAACCTCAAAACTCTGAAAAAGACTTAGAATTATTTAACACTTGAACTTGAATATGAAAGATGGAATTGGTTGCATTGTTTGGTGAGGCCGCGGTCTGGTTGGATTGAGGAATCCAGGATCGGGTCTTACAAGTTGGTATCAGAGCATTCTTGATTCTAGGATTTGTTGGGTTATTGGTTCACCACACACTTGGCCGTTTGGAGTCATGGTGAGATAGTTGGGTTCTAAGTAATCTTTTCTACTGATTAACTTAGGAGTGATTGAGGTTTGTGTGTTCAGTTGTGGACTAACCTTTTGTTTGTGTTTGTAACTCCTAAGGGTACAAGAAGGTATAAATCTCGGAAAGGAAAGGAGGCAACTGGGGCGTCTGGAGCTGTGGGGCAGGATGGTGCTGAACAGACCGGAGTGTTACCAGCTGGAACCATTCCAACCACAGTGCTACCGGCTCTGGTGGAGCAGGTGGACAATGCCACCGGACTTCCAGTGGGTCCAACTCTTCCTACTGAGGTTAATGATACTAATGTGGACGAGCAACAAGAGCAAGTCCATGGAGACGATACTGGGTCGTCCAACGTTGGTGCTGGGAGTGGCCAGAATGTTGATGCAAACAATGTTCGGGTCACTGGTGCCGAGGAGGTCATTGAGCCGACCATAAGGGGCTTGGTGGAGGCTATGCAGGTCATGGGAGCTCAGATAGCCTCCTTGACACAGGCGTTCACACCATTGGTGAACTCGTCCGTGGGACAGGCTAATCCCCCGGTTCGGGTTGCTGCTGGAGTGACTGATGTTGGTGCTGGCCGTGTGGCTGAGGTGATTGAGATAGACCCACCGGTCAGGCCAGTGCATGGTATGGACTACCTGAAGGTGCTGGAGCATATCTCCAAGTTAGGAACCAAACACTTTGCTGGAAGTGTTGATCCTATGGAGGCGGACGAGTGGAGAACCAGGTTAGTTCGGAACTTCAAGTCCACACGTTGTCCTGAGGATTACCAGAAGGACATAGCAGTACACTTCCTGGAGGGAGATGCACATAACTGGTGGTTAGCTTTGGACAAGCGTACCAATGGCACCATTGAGCATTTTGCTGACTTTGAGGTTGAGTTCAACCATAAGTACTTTCCTGCTGAGGCGTGGGATCGTTTGGAGTCCAAGTTCCTGGACTTGACTCAGGGACGGAGGACTGTTCGTGAGTATGAAGAAGAGTTCAACCGACTCAGAAGGTATGTGGGAAGAGAACTGGAGGATGAGAAGGTTCAAGTCCGAAGGTTCATCCGAGGCCTAAGGGTGGAACTTCGAACCTACTGTTCTGTTTGTAAGTTCCACACGGTTTCTGAGTTGGTTGAGAGGATGGCCTTGCTGGAGACCAACCTCACCGAGGAGGGTAAGCAGAAGCTGAAGAGTGTGGTGGTATCCTCGGGTCAGAGTGGTGACAAGAAGAGGAAGAGGGACTCGACCGAGGAGGGTAAAACCTCAAGTGGTAGGTCAGAGTGCCCTAAGTGTGGACGATACCACAGTGGAGAGTGCTGGAAGGCCATGGGTGCCTGTACTCGATGTGGTAAGATGGATCACTCAGCCAAGGATTGTCCAAGTCCGTTGGGTGAGTCCAGGACCTGTCACCACTGCAGCCAGAAGGGCCACTACCGCAGGGACTGCCCTAAGTTGCAAGGCAACCAAAGTAAGGGACGTGGGGAGGCTAGCAGGCCAGTCCAGGGACGAGGCCAGACCTCAACACCTCGTGTGTATGAGCTATCCAAGGATGTGGATGGGGCTCGGCCTTTCCAAGCGATCACTGGTAACACTCTAGACTACTACTTTTACAATTCCAGTAGAATTGCATGGTATGGAACCTAGGATGGATAGATATACTTTGATGGGTCTTGTGTAGGGACCTTAAGTATTGGTGGTGTGGAAACACACACATTATTTGATACTGGAGCTACACATAGTTTTGTGAGTCCAAGTATGATAGGAAAAGGTTTGTTCCAGTATGGAACATGGGATGGTCCTGAACGAGTGAGTGCGGCCGGAGGGCAAGTTATGAACTCACTCGGTCTGGTTAAGGACATCCCTGTGGTGATCTTGGATAGGCCGATGCCTATAGATCTGATTGTTGTCCCCCTCAAGCATCATGAAGTGATCTTGGGCATGGACTGGTTGGGAAAGTATCGGGCAACTCTAGATTGTCACCGGGGAAGGGTGCAACTTGAGAATGAGTTTGGACCCCCGATCAAGTACCAAGGAATCAAGCCAACCTCTTGTAGTTTGGTGGTTTCAGCAGTCCAAGTAGAACGGATGCTTGGAAATGGTTGTGAGGCCTTTTTGGCTACCATTTACACTGATGAGGTTATAGGGGCCTGTGACCCAGAGGGTATACCGTTGGTTCGGGAATTTCAGGATGTGTTTGGGGCACTGCAGGGCATTCCCCCTGATAGGGCTGACCCATTCATCATTGAATTGGAACCTGGAACGGCCCCATTATCAAAAAGTCCATATAAAATGGCACCAGCTGAGATGGCAGAGCTGAAGAAGCAACTTGAGGAGTTGCTTGAGAAGGGGTTCATACGCCCTAGTGTATCACCTTGGGGTGCACCAGTCCTATTTGTTAAGAAAAAGGATGGTAGCTTTAGGTTGTGCATTGATTATAGGGGTTTGAACAGGGTGACTGTGAAGAACAAGTACCCTTTACCCAGGATTGATGAGTTGTTGGACCAACTCCGTGGAGCCAAGTGGTTCTCCAAGATTGACCTGGCCTCTGGGTATCATCAGATCCCCATTGCACCAGGTGATGTGAGGAAGACAGCGTTCCGAACTAGGTATGGTCACTATGAGTTTGTGGTCATGCCGTTCGGACTGACCAATGCACCTGCTGCATTCACAAAGATGATGAACGGCATCTTCAGGGAATACTTGGACGAGTTTGTGATCATCTTCATTGATGATATACTCGTGTATTCCAAGACAAAGGAGGACCATTAAAGACACCTTAGGGCGGTGTTGGGCCGCCTGAGAGAACAGAAGCTCTATGCTAAGCTAAGCAAGTGTAGCTTCTGGCAGAAGAGCATTGGGTTCCTTGGGCATGTGGTGTCTGATAAAGGAGTCTCAGTGGATCAAGATAAGATCAAATGTATCCAGGAATGGCCACAGCCAAAGAATGCTACGGAAGTGAGAAGCTTCTTAGGGTTGGCTGGTTATTACCGGAAATATGTCAAGGGGTTCTCGAGCATAGCTCAACCTATGACTAAGCTGACAGGCAAGGACGTGAGGTTCACATGGTCTGAGGAGTGTGCGAAAAGTTTTGCAGCACTCAAGAACATGTTGACTAATGCACCTGTCCTGGTGTTGCCTGAGGCTGATCAGCCTTATGTGGTGTATACGGATGCATCCATAACTGGTCTTGGTTGTGTTTTGACACAACATGGGAAGGTGATAGCCTACGCTTCCCGACAGCTAAGGAAGCATGAGGGTAACTATCCGACCCATGATTTGGAGATGGCTGCAGTAGTATTTGCATTAAAGATATGGAGATCATATCTTTATGGTGCCAGGGTGCAAATACTCACAGACCATAAGAGCTTGAAGTACATATTCACTCAGCCTGAGTTAAACTTAAGGCAGAGGAGATGGATGGAGTTTGTTGCAGATTATGATCTGGACATAGCTTATCATCCTGGGAAAGCTAACCTAGTGGCTGATGCTTTGAGCCGCAGAAGGGCTGAAGTGTCATCTGAGAGGGAGGCGGATGAACTGGAAGGGATGATCAGGTCCTTGAACCTCAACACCTTGGTTGGTTCAGAGGAGCCACTGGGGTTGGAGGCGGTGAACCAGGCCGATCTCCTGACCAGGATCAGGCAAGCTCAGGGCCTGGATGAAAATCTAAAGAAGGTAGCCGCCAATGACAAGACTGAGTACCAGACAACTGACAATGGTACCATCTTGGTCAATGGTAGGGTCAGTGTTCCTAATGATAAGGAACTCAAAGAAGAGATTATGAGACAGGCTCATAAGTCCAAGTTTTCAGTTCATCCTGGACTGAACAAAATGTATAGGGATCTGAAAAGGTACTACCATTGGGTGAGGATGAAATATGATGTTGCAGAGTGGGTGGCTAAGTGTCCCACTTGTCAACTGGTGAAGGCAGAACATCAGGTTCCCAGTGGTCTACTTCAGAACCTACCCATACCAGAATGGAAATGGGATCACATCACAATGGATTTTGTGACTGGATTTCCCACGACCAGGAATAAGAAAGATGCGGTATGGGTTGTGGTTGATCGGCTGACCAAGTCGGCTCATTTCCTACCCATCAAGAAAGGGGATGGGGTCGACAGGATAGTGCAAGTGTACCTAGACGAGATAGTGAGGTTGCATGGTGTTCCAGCAAGCATTGTCTCGGACAGGGATCCAAGATTTACATCTTATTTCTGGCAGGTTTTCCAAAAGGCCTTGGGAACCATAGTGAATATGAGCACATTTTATCATCCTCAAACGGATGGGCAGTCTGAAAGGACAATCCAAACCTTAGAGGATATGCTAAGGGCATGTGTGTTAGACTGGGGAGAGTCTTGGGAAAAACACTTACCCTTAGTGGAGTTTGCTTATAATAACAGCTTCCATACAAGCATTGGTATGTCGCCATATGAGGCTTTGTATGGTAGGCCGTGCAGGACACCCCTATGCTGGACCCAAGTGGGGGAGCGTAGCATGTTGGGTCCTGAGATTGTAGAACAGACCACTGAGAAGATCAGGATGGTCAAAGAGAAGATGAAAGAGGCGCAGGACCGCCAAAAGAGCTATGCAGACAAGCGTAGGAAACATCTTGAGTTTGACGTCAATGACCTGGTGTATCTCAAGATGATTACCTTTAAGGGTAGGACCAGGATTTCTGGACGAAAGAAACTGGACCCTAGGTACTTGGGTCCATTCAGGATCATAGAGAGAGTGGGTGCAGTGGCATACAAGTTGGACTTGCCATCAGCAATGGATGCATACCACAATGTGTTCCATGTATCCCAACTCCGGAAATGCTTGTCTGAACAAGACATTGTCTTGCCCAAGGTTCCTGCTGACCTTGGTAAAGACCTGACTTTGGAAACCTTGCCGGTTCAGATTGTGGATCGGTCAGAGAAAGCTATGAGAAAGAAGACAGTTCCCATGATCAAAGTGGTGTGGGATTACAATGGTAAAGACCTCATCACTTGGGAAACAGAAGCAAAGATGAAAACTATGTATCCGGAGTGGTACAGACAATTCCTACCTGATGAAACACTTAACATGGATTCGAGGACGAATCCCAAGTTAGTGGGGGAGACTTGTCATGTCCCCGATCCTAGATAGGATCGGCCGGACGGGCCATGGTGCGGGGAGACGCACCAGTCAGGTCATTAGACCTGGAGACAAGCGTATCATGGCCCTGAATGAAGGTTAAGGGCATCAGTCAGCTGAGACTTAACCAGGATACGATGGAAACAAGGGTAAAGGAGCTGGGTGAGTGTTTAGGCAGCTGGACGAGTGTTGGTTTGAGTTCAATCAGCTCGGTTCAGCTGGTATTCAGTTCACCATGATCTGTTCAGCTCACAGGAGCTGGTGGGCTAGCTCAATCATCTGGGAACAGCTGGAGGTCAGCTCAATCCAGTGAACGGTGCGTTCTGGCTCGGATCAGTGTGGGCGAGTCCGGGACGGTTACTGGGCGAGCCGATGGTCCGGGTGCAGGACGGTTCGACCAAATGGGTCTTAGGCTTGGGACAGGGAGCGGGCAAGCTCCCAGAGTGTGAGCTGAGGCTCAGTGATCGATTTGCCAAAGGAAGAAAAGGGGAGAAACCGCCAAGGGGCGGTTATGGGACGGTTATGGGACGGTTTTGGGAAGAAGGGATGGGATTTTGGTAACTGTTCGCCCAGGCGGTTGGGGACAGTTTAAATCGTCCTCTCTCTCTCATTTCTGATCATTTCTGGTCGGTTTTTACTCATTCCACACAGAGAGAAACACAGAGAAAATTCAAGAGAGAAAGAGAGACAGAAACTTTGGATCGGCCGATTTGATCCAAGAGATTGTTCTTGAGTGTTCCTGGTGTGTTTGGGCGTGTGATCAAGAGGATGGATTTGAGGCAGAAAGACAAGGAGAAGGCAAAGGAGAAAGAGAAGGAAGTCGCCCCTGGAGACCGAACTCCTAAGGTGAGAGGTGTGGCCAAGAGTAACCGGACAAGGCCGCGGATGATGGCCGTGTGAGCCTAGCCGGTTTGGATCGATTGGTCACTCCTTACTCTGACTTCTTCTACTCTGTTTCTTCATATATGTTGTGCTATGGAATGTTTTATATTGTTACAGGAAAGGATTCATTGATCCTAAGGCCTTGGCCTGATCAAATTCCCATGAAAGTCCCTTGTTCTTGTGTGGGCTGTTCATGGCCGAGATCACTATGATCTGAGCCGATTCTTGTGAATCTGATTATGGGAATATTTTTCTTCTGAATTATCATGAGTTTTCATGAATTTTATTTGGTATTTGGATCTCTTTTTAAAGGGGTCAGATTTGACATTTTTGATGATTGTTCTTGACTAGATTGGATCCGACCATGCAATGTGATTTGATTCTTGTTTTGTAATCTAATCTTGTGATTGTGTGTTTGTTTGTGTTGGACCCAGGACCAGAAATGGACGGTGGTAAGGGAAAAGCACCATGAGGACCGCGGGCATGGGAAGATGTGTGGTGATTGGGTTGATTCTGAAAATTGTGTGATTATTGTAGCCTATTGTGCAACTTGTGAACTTATGCGATTCTAGTGTGTAATCTATTTATTAGGATGATGAATGATGTATGAACCTTGGTTAATATCTATGAAATATCTATTTGCCTTAGTTGATGCTTGATTGTTTAAGTGTGAATGTTGGAACCTCAAAACTCTGAAAAAGACTTAGAATTATTTAACACTTGAACTTGAATATGAAAGATGGAATTGGTTGCATTGTTTGGTGAGGCCGCGGTCTGGTTGGATTGAGGAATCCAGGATCGGGTCTTACAAGGCCGCTCCTTCCTTGGGCTGGATCTCCTTCTAAAGTCGGGTACTCGCAGATGGACGGGCTGGAAAACCTCTGACTTGTAAAATTCATAACTTCTTGCTCTGTTAATATTTTGGCTCGATTCCAATTGGCCTGGACTCCTTCTTGAGTGTAGAATCCATAAATATTAGCCTCGTGATTTAAACCCTCCTGGTTTGTAAGATATGGCATTATTAGTGCACGTATGTCCTGGTTTAAGCCTTGGCTGGTTGAGTAGGGCTTTGGGTTGACCTCCGGTTCAGTTGCTGATCTGATGACCATAACACACAGGACGTCCGTGGCTGTCCATGTGTGTCCATGTGTGTCCGTCAGAACACACAGGACGTCCGTGGCTGTCCATCAGTACACATATCAGCACGTTGGTCCTCCGACTCAGCACGCTGACCCTCCCCGTGGACTGTTTGGCTGATTTTGGCCCACGTGGGCTGTCTGTTCAGTACACACAGGACGTCTGTGGGTGTCCGCCAGCACACACAGGACGTCTGTGGCTGTCTGTGGCTGTCCGTCAGCACACACAGGGCGTCCGTGGCTGTCTGTGGCTGTCCATCTGTACACATATCAGCATGCTGGTCCTTGGACTCAGAATGCTGGCCCTTCCCGTGGACTATTCGGGTGATTTTGGCCCACGTGGGCTGTCTGTTCAGTACACATAGGACGTCTGTGGGTGTCAGCCAGCACACAAAGGACGTCCGTGGCTGTCCATCAGCACAAACAGGATGTCTGTGGCTGTCCGTGTGTGTCTGTGTGTGTCCGTCAGCACACACAAAACGTCCGTGCCTGTCCATCAGTACACATATCAGCACGCTGGTCCTTGGACTATGCACGCTGGCCCACGTGGGCTGTTTGTTAAGTACACACAGGACGTCTGTGGCTGTCCATGTGTGTCTGTGTGTGTTTTTGTGTGTCCGTCAGTACACACAAGACATCCGTGGCTGTCCATCAGTACACATATCAGCACGCTGGTCCTTGGACTCAGCACGCTGGCCCTTCCCGTGGACTGTTCGGGTGATTTTGGCCCACGTGGGCTGTCGGTTCAGTACACACAGGATGTCCGTGGGTGTTCGTCAGCACACACAGGACGTCCATGTGTGTCCGTCAGCACACCCAGGACGTCTGTGGCTGTCCGTGTGTGTCCGTCGGCACACACAGGATGTCCGTCGGCACACACAGGACGTCCGTGGCTGTCCATCAGTACACATATAAGCACCCTGGTCCTTGGACTCAGCATGCTGGCCCTTCCCGTGGACTGTTTGGGTGATTTTTGCCAACGTGGGCTGTCTGTTCAGTGCACACAGGACGTCCGTGGGTGTCCGTCAGCACAAATAGGACGTCTGTGTGTGTCCGTCAGCACACTCAGGACATCTGTGGCTGTCCGTGTGTGTCCGTCAGCACACACAGGACGTCCGTGGCTGTCCATCAGTACACATATTAGCACGTTGGTCCTTGGACTCAGCACGCTGGCCCTTCCCGTGGACTGTTTGGGTGATTTTGGCCCACGTGGGCTGTCTGTTCAGTACACCCAGGACATCCGTGGGTGTCCGCCAGCACACACATGACATCCGAGGCTGTCCGTGGCTGTTCGTTAGCACACACAGGATGTCCATGGCTGTCCGTGTGTGTCTGTGTGTGTCCGTCAGCACACACAAGACGTCTGTGGGAGTCCGTCCGCACACACAGGACGTTCGTGTGTGTCCATCAGCACACACAGGACGTCTGTGGCTGTCCGTGTGTTTTCGTGTGTGTCCGTCAGCACACACGTCTGTGTCTGTCCATCAGTACACATATCAGCACACACGTGGACTGGCTGTTCAGTACACACAGGACGTCTATGGGTGTCCGCCAGCACACACAGGACGTTCGTGGCTGTCCGTCAGCACACACAGGACGTCTGTGGTTGTCCATGTATTGTCCGTGTCTGTCCATCAGCACACACATGACGTCCGTGGGTGTCCGTCAGCACACACAGGACGTCCGTGTGTGTCCGTCAGTACACACAGGACGTCCGTGGCTGTCCGTGTGTGTCCGGCAGCACACACATGATGTACGTGGCTGTTCATCCGTACACATATCAGCACGTTGGTCCTTGGACTCAGCACGCTGGCCTTTCTCGTGGACTGTTTGGGTGATTTTGGCCCACGTGGGCTGTCTGTTCAGTACACACAGGACGTCAGTAGGTGTCACGCCCCCAATCCTGGAAAGGATTGTCGGGACGGCCATGGTTCGAGGAAACGTACCAGCCAGTCTTAGGACATCAAGGCTAGCGTTACATGGTCAAGAAAGAAGGTTAAAGACATAAGGAAACTTAGACTTAACCTTATAAGAGCAAAGAGACGGCTAAGACAAGTAAGACGGTAGCTGGACGAGATAGAGAAGTAGCTCGACCAGCTTAACGAAGCTAGGTTGAGTTCACTCCAGCTCAGACACTACTAAGTCAGCTCCACTAGCTGGACTACTAGCTCACTCAGCTGAGGCAGCTGGGAGTCAGCTCATCTCAGCTTGACGGACTGTTCGGGTTTTAGGCCGATGGTCCGGGTCTGGGTCAGTGGCGGGCTGTGAGGTCTGGCCATGAGGCCATTGGGCTGTTGGGTCCTTGGACAAGGCCGTGGGCTAAGTCCAGGAGTCTTGGGGCGTGGGTTGGGCTTATGACCTACCCCAAACCCAATCAGAAAGGGAGAAAGGATGCAAGTGGCCGAAAGGGGACAACCCTTGGCCGATGGTGCCCATTCGCTAGCAAGTCGTGCCTGTTCGTGGGGCAAGACTTACCCCCTCTTTTTCTATAAATATGGGGTCTCTCCTGTTTATTTCATTATCCAATTCAAGAGTAAAATTCTCAGAGAAAAACGTAGAGAGAGACAGAGAGTCCCGGCCAAGAGATCGGCCGGAAAAGGGCCGGTCGTGGTGGTTTTGTGTCTCCGGCAAGGAGAATGGTTTAGGAGAGAGGAGGCCGTGTGGTTATGAATACCCATGGCATAGAGAAAGGTCTGGAGAAGGACTCCAAAGCCGTGGTTCAGTCAGATAGGGTCAGTGGGGTAACCACCGACTCATCGGCTAAGACAATCGGACAGTCCGAACCGGTCTAGCCATGGGCGTTTGGATTGTGTCCTATTCTTCTCATTCTTTTCATCCAATTCTTCTTCTACTCCTTCTGTACATTGGCGTGGCCTTGTTGATGTGTTAGTATTGGTTATAACCGTGGTTCTGGTTGAGTAATGCGGTCGCGGTCCATAACCGACGAGTTAGGCGCGCACATGGTCTAAACCGGCCTCAGGTGATCTGATTGGATAGGGGCGGTTCTGTTCTGTTCTGAACGGTTGCAACCCTTCCCTGAACAGCCACAATGGTTCATGACTTGTGTAGGTTAAGGCGTGGTCCTTTGGCCATAGGCCGGACACATGTACGGACCAGACAGTCCCTACGGACGGTTAGGTCGAATGGTTGGAGCATCTGAATGGGTGCGAGATGCCAAGGGTCATGAGTTGCCAAGAGGCACGAGTGTCCAAAGGGTACTAGTTCCCAAAGGGTGTGAGTTCCAAACGGTGCCATTGGTTCAAGGCTTAGGCCGAACCAAGTGGACAGTCCGCGGCTGCATAGTCGAACGGACGGACGGTTAGTTTAACCGGAGTGTTGTGTCGCAAGGTCTGATCGGTTGCAAGGCAATCCGGTTTGGTCTTGGACCTTACTCGGTGGTATAGATCCAGGCTTTGGGTTGGATCAGGTAAGAAGGACCGTGAGCCTTTGGGCCGGACTTATAACTTGCCGATCGCACCTAGATTTTAACCAGACGGTTAGACGGGACAATGGACGATCCGGCTATGGTTGGATAGTTCTAGCCGCAAAGGCTAAGTGGGATATCTTACAATCAACCTCGGGTTGGTGAGTAGGATAGGCGCCATATGCCTTATGTAGGGGGTAGACGCACATGATGGCAATGGAAGGCCAGTTATATCAGTACATGCTAAGTGGACGATGGCTTATCAAGTCTAGTGGTCGGATCATGTTTCATGACGATGGTTCAATGGCCGAAAACTAGTATGGATAGTCACGATGCGGGAGTAAGAGTATTGATGTGATGCTTCTAGATATCAACCTTGGTGTTGATAGCTTCGAGATTGGCTAAGAGTCATGACGAAGTGTGTGGCTAGTACTATGTGTCGTAAACCGTAGATACTGACCTAAGTGTGATTGTTCAAGGAAGGCCGTGTAAGATCTGATCATGGTTGAGTATGGACGACCTGACCTCTGAATGATGGTTCAAGGTGTCGGTCCTAACTGATTACTGAATGCATCGGTTGGTATGAACAGATCATATATGTTGTTTGGGTTAAGTCCCAAGGCCGGTCAGGCCAGATGATGACTCATCAGTTCCAAGTCATGTGAGGATGGTTGGTTGATTGACTTAGGATCTAATGAGCTTTGTCAGTCCAGAAGATGGACTTGGTACTATTGCCTATAAGGCAAAAGGATTTTGGATTGTGCATGAGCCGAGAAAGGCCAGATGCAAACCCTTATCCTTTCAAAGACTTCTCAAAGGTTACTTATGTCTGTGGGGATGGTTGGTTGAATGACTAAGTACCTAGGGGAGCTGTTTGACGCAGGAGTCAAGATAAGGACCATAAGTAAGATCATTGAGTGATCATGGTCCAGCTGTTAAGCAAGAGCAATTAGAGTCAATGGAGGACCGATGAGCTAATAAGCTCCATAGATGTGGCAAAGGTATGATCTAGCATTTACTTATGTAGATCTAGATAGAATGGTTTAGGGGAATGGAACCTCAGAATCGTATGGCTTGGTTTGGGTTTAGGATTGACCTTTAAGCTAATTGGTAGTTGAGTAAACTGACCAAGGCTAAGGTGATTCGACCAGACAAGTGTTAGATTGGTTTTAGACCAATGGTTAACTAGAGAATATTCCGCTGCGTATCTGTTGAAAGGATCTAGGCTATTAATGACTAGGTAAGTCTTTAGCTAAGGTCTAAGTTATCCCTCGCCTTTAGGCGATATTATAAATAAAGGGCAGAAATTAAGAGGTTCGGCCAGGAAGTGGACCGAGCGACGTGAGGCATCGACCGCGGCCTAGGCGGCGGGGATCGGTCTTACAAGTTGGTATCAGAGCATGCTTGATCCTGTTTAGGACAACGCTCTATGATGATGCATTCCATACCGAAATTATTTCCAAAACTATGATGACTACGAAACCTTAGTTGGGGTGAGCCAAGAAAGAGTTGAGGTAAGCTAGGGTATCATGCTTGTGAATTAGCGAATTCTAAGATGAACCGGCTTAGCCAAGATACATTTTCCAAGGGCAAGAACCTAAAAACAGAAAGGTTGGTCGATCTAGTATTTAGAAGTAATAGACGGATTGGAAGGGCTGGAAGCAATGCAAAACTTCTTTATGGATTACCTGGACAAGGGAAGTAACATGGACCAGAGAGTGGCTTAGGTTGAAATAAACGTGCAGCACTCTACTGAAGTTAAGTGTTATCCCTTGATGGCCGTTCATAATAAGTAAAGCATATGCAATGTTAAATCTGACTCAAAGGAGACACTACATGACCAGTACACGAGTCGACTTGTGATCAGATGGATCAGCTAGGACTCGGTATAGGTCAAGGTAGGTTTCCTTAGATCTAGTTGGATGGAATGAATCAATTCCAATCTGAATCCGTCCAAAGAAAGAATTGAGGAAACTCAGGGTGTTCATTCCAATCATTGGAAGAACATGATGTTAAGTATCTTAGTATGATGGGGATTGAGGTATATTATAATTTCTGTTGTGAATGGTGTCAGCATTCACAATAGTAAGACGCTTTGGAGAATGGTATGTGACATTTTCCAAATGTGTGATTAAACCGAAATGCTACTCATCTAGGTACCCACTGGAAGTGAAACTGGTGGCTTTGTTGGAGTCTAACTTGGCTGAAGAAGCTAAGCTTAAGGCTAAGCCACAGTCTGGCCCATCGGGCAAGACTAATGATAAAAAGAGAAAATGGGACCAGGTGGAAGGAGGTAAGACCTCTGGTTGCCAACCTGCGTGTTCCAAATGTGGACGGAACCATACCGGTGAGTGCTGGAAGGCCAAGGGGGCTTGTGTTCGTTGTAGCAGCATGGACCATGGGGTTCAGAACTGTCCTCGACAGAACCCGTCTGGTAGAAGCGGCCAGATGACTTGTTTCCATTGTGGCCAGCAAGGACATTTCCAATCGGAGTGTCCCAAGGTGCAAGGAAGTCAGGGGAAGGGCCGTGGAGACACAGGCAAGGCGTCCTAAGGCAAACCAACCACAACACCAAGGGTGTATGAACTGTCACGAGACGACGGAGCTTTCAGATCTTTTGATTCGATCTCTGGCAATCTCTAAATTTATCTTTTTACATTCAAGTAGTAATGCTTGGTCTGGAACCTAGAATTGTCTAGGGGATTCTGATGGGGGTCTCTGATAGGAACCCTCATGATTGGTGGTGTAAAAACCCACGTACTTTCCGACGCAGAGGCTACACATAGGTTTTGTGAGTCCGGGACTGGTCGGAAGGGTCTGTTCTGTCTGGACGCTGGTGATTATTTCGGGATAGTGAGGGCGGCCGGAGGGCAAGCCAGGATAGGAACTCATTAGGTCTCATGTTAAATATCCCAGTGTCAATTCAGGGAAAGGTATTCCCTGTGAATCTGTCTGTGTCCACCTAAAGAATCACGCGATGATCCTAGGTATGGACTGGTTGGGAAAGTATCGGGCCACTCTCGATTGCCATAAAGGTCGTGTGCAATTGGAGACTGGGCTTCATCCGATCCAGTACCAATGTATGTGTCCGGCTCAAGAGAAAGTAGTGGTTTCAGCAGTTCGAGCGATTCGGATGCTGGAACAGGATTGTCAGTCCTTTTTGGCTACAATTACAACTACAGAGCCTGGCAGTTCTGTCTGTCTGAAAGACCTTTCTGAGGATTCGTTGGTGTCCGAGTTCCCAGATGTGTTCTGTTCGCTACAGGGTGTCCCCCCTGATAGGTCCGATCCATTTATGATTGAACTGGAACCAGGGACAGTTCCGCTGTCCTAGAGTCCGTTTCTTTGGCTCCGGCCGAGATGGCAGAGCCGAAGTTGACCATGTCCGAGAGAGGACCATGGTCGCAGTACAACCAAGTCGGAGTTTGACCTACGGTTGAGAATGATCAAGTCTAGTAATGGACGAGGATCAGGCCACGACCTATTCGGAGATGGACCTATGGTCGGGGTGAAACGGTCGAGTCCCTGAGTGGACCATGACCGGAATACGATCACGTCCGTAAATGGACCAGGATCAAATTATGACAAAGTCCAGTGAAGGACAGAAGTCAAGTCTGAGGCGTTTTTAGTCTGGAGGGACTAAGATCGCAATGTGGCCAAGCCTGAAAAGGTTGTGTCCGGTTAAGGGGATGATCCATTACGTTGTGGCCGAGGTCATGAACCTTATTGTCCATGAAGGACAAAAGAACCATAACAATCAGTTAGGACTTGTTGTAGGACAAGCAGCCTAAAGATTGGAACAAGTTCGTGAGGACTTGACTGGTACATCGAAGTGGTCATTTGGTGGTTTTGAATCAAGCTTGTTCTATTCTCTGATCAAGACTAGAATAGGTTTGGTTGGAATATTTTGTCTTGGGACAAGGTACAATCATCACCGGATTCGAGGACGAATCCATTACAAGTGGGGGAGACTTGTCACGCCCCCAATCCTGGAAAGGATTGTCGGGACGGCCATGGTTCGAGGAAACGTACCAGCCAGTCTTAGGACAGCAAGGCAAGCGTTCCATGGTCAAGAAAGAAGGTTAAAGACATAAGGAAACTTAGACTTAACCTTATAAGAGCAAAGAGACGGCTAAGACAAGTAAGACGGTAGGTGGACGAGATAGAGAAGTAGCTCGACCAGCTTAACGAAGCTAGGTTGAGTTCACTCCAGCTCAGCCACTACTAAGTCAGCTCCACTAGCTGGACTACTAGCTCACTCAGCTGAGGCAGCTGGGAGTCAGCTCATCTCAGCTAGACGGACTGTTCGGGTTTTAGGCCGATGGTCCGGGTCCGGGTCAGTGGCGGGCTGTGAGGTCCGGCCATGAGGCCATTGGGCTGTTGGGTCCTTGGACAAGGCCGTGGGCTAAGTCCAGGAGTCTTGGGGCGTGGGTTGGGCTTATGACCTACCCCAAACCCAATCAGAAAGGGCGAAAGGATGCAAGTGGCCGAAAGGGGACAACCCTTGGCCGATGGTGCCCATTCGCTAGCAAGTCGTGTCTGTTCGTGGGGCAAGACTTACCCCCTCGTTTTCTATAAATATGGGGTCTCTCCTGTTGATTTCATTATCCAATTCCAGAGTAAAATTCTCACAGAAAAACGTAGAGACAGAGAGAGAGTCCCGGCCAAGAGATCGGCCAGAAAAGGGCCGGTCGTGGTGGTTTTGTGTCTCCGGCAAGGAGAATGGTTTAGGAGAGAGGAGGCCGTGTGGTTATGAATACCCAAGGCATAGAGAAAGGTCTGGAGAAGGACTCCAAAGCCGTGGTTCAGTCAGATAGGGTCAGTGGGGTAACCACCGACTCATCGGCTAAGACAATCGGACAGTCCGAACCGGTCTAGCCATGGGCGTTTGGATTGTGTCCTATTCTTCTCATTGTTTTCATCCAATTCTTCTTCTACTCCTTCTGTACATTGGCGTGGCCTTGTTGATGTGTTGGGATTGGTTATAACCGTGGTTCTGGTTGAGTAATGCGGTCGCGGTCCATAACCGACGAGTTAGGCGCGCGCATGGTCTAAACCGGCCTCAGGTGATCCGATTGGATAGGGGCGGTTCTGTTCTGTTCTGAACGGTTGCAACCCTTCCCTGAACAGTCACAATGGTTCATGACTTGTGTAGGTTAAGGCGTGGTCCTTTGGCCATAGGCCGGACACACGTACGGACCAGACAGTCCCTACGGACGGTTTGGTCGAACGGTTGGAGCATCTGAATGGGTGCGAGATGCCAAGGGTCATGAGTTGCCAAGAGGCACGAGTGTCCAAAGGGTACTAGTTCCCAAAGGGTGTGAGTTCCAAACGGTGCCATTGGTTCAAGGCTTAGGCCAAACCAAGTGGACAGTCCGCGGCTGCATAGTCGAACGGACGGACGGTTAGTTTAACCGGAGTGTTGTGTCGCAAGGTCTGATCGGTTGCAAGGCAATCCGGTTTGGGCTTGGGCCTTACTCGGTGGTATAGATCCAGGCTTTGGGTTGGATCAGGTAAGAAGGACCGTGAGCCTTTTGGCCGGACTTATAACTTGCCGATCGCACCTAGATCTTAACCAGACGGTTAGATGGGACAATGGACGATCCGGCTATGGTTGGATGGTTCTAGCCGCAAAGGCTAAGTGGGATATCTTACAATCAACCTCGGGTTGGTGAGTAGGATAGGCGCCATATGCCTTATGTAGGGGGTAGACCCACATGATGGCAATGGAAGGCCAGTTATGTCAGTACATGCTAAGTGGACGATGGCTTATCAAGTCTAGTGGTCGGATCATGTTTCATGACGATGGTTCGATGGCCGAACACTAGTATGGATAGTCACGATGCTGGAGTAAGAGTATTGATGTGATGCTTCTAGATATCAACCTTGGTTTTGATAGCTTCGAGATTGGCTAAGAGTCATGACGAAGTGTGTGGCTAGTACTATGTGTCGTAGACCATAGATACTGAGCCTAAGTGTGATTGTTCAAGGAAGGCCGTGTAAGATCTGATCATGGTTGAGTATGGACGACCTGACCTCTGAATGATGGTTCAAGGTGTCGGTCCTAACCTGATTACTGAATGCATCGGTTGGTATGAACAAATCATATATGTTGTCTGGGTTAAGTCCCAAGGCCGGTCAGGCCAGATGATGACTCATCAGTTCCAAGTCATGTGAGGATGGTTGGTTGATTGACTTAGGATCTAATGAGCTTTGTCAGTCCAGAAGATGGACTTGGTACTATTGCCTATAAGGCAAAAGGGTTTTGTATTGTGCATGAGCCGAGAAAGGCCAGATGCAAACCCTTATCCTTTCAAAGAGTTCTCAAAGGTTACTTATGTCTGTGGGGATGGTTAGTTGAATGACTAATTACCTAGGGGAGCTGTTTGACGCAGGAGTCAAGATAAGGACCATAAGTAAGATCATTGAGTGATCATGGTCCAGCTGTTAAGCAAGAGCAATTCGAGTCAATGGAGGACCGATGAGCTAATAAGCTCCATAGAAGTGGCAAAGGTATGATCTAGCATTTACTTATGTAGATCTAGATAGAATGGTTTAGGGGAATAGAACCTCAGAATCGTATGGCTTGTTTTGGGTTTAGGATTGACCTTTAAGCTAATTGGTAGTTGAGTAAACTGACCAAGGCTAAGGTGATTCGACCAGACAAGTGTTAGATTGGTTTTAGACCAATGGTTAACTAGAGAATATTCCGCTGCGTATCTGTTGAAAGGATCTAGGCTATTAATGACTAGGTAAGTCTTTAGCTAAGGTCTAAGTTAGCCCTCGCCTTTAGGCGATATTATAAATAAAGGGCAGAAATGAAGAGGTTCGGCTAGGAAGTGGACCGAGCGACGTGAGGCATCGACCGCGGCCTAGGCGGCCGGGATCGGGTCTTACAGTGGGTGTCCGCCAGCACACACAGGACATCCATGGCTGTTCATGGCTGTCCGTCAGCACACATATCAGCACGCTGGTCCTTGGATTCAGCTCCCTGGCCCTTCCCGTGGACTGTTCGGGTGATTTTGGCCCACGTGGGCTGTCTGTTCAGGACACACAGGACGTCTGTGGGTGTCCATCAGCACACACAGGACGCCCGTGTGTGTCCGTCAGCACACAGAGGACGCCCGTGTGTGTCCGTCAGCACACACAGGACGTTTGTGGCTGTCCGTGTGTGTCCGTGTGTGTCCGTCAGCACACACAGGACGTCCGTGGCTGTCCATCAGTACACATATCAGCACGTTGGTCCTTGGACTCAGCACACTGACCCTTCCCGTGGACTGTTCGGGTGATTTTGGCCCACGTGGACAGGACATCCGTGGGTGTCTGCCTGCATACACAGGACGTCCGTGTGTGTCCGTCAGCACACACAGGACATCCGTGGCTGTCTGTCTGTGTCCGTGTGTGTCTGTCAGCACACACAGGACGTCTGTGGCTGTCCATCAGTACACATATCAGCACGTTGGTCCTTGGACTCAGCACGCTGGCCCTTCCCATGGACTGTTTGGGTGATTTTGGCCCACGTGGGCTGTCTGTTCAGTACACACAGGACGTCCGTGGGTGTCCACCAGCACACACAGGACATATGTGGCTGTCCGTGGCTGTCTGTTAGCACACACAGGATGTCCGTGGCTGTCCATGTGTGTCCGTCAGCACACACAAGACGTCTATGGGTGTCCGTCAGCACACACAGAACGTCCGTGTGTGTCCATCAGCACACACAGGACATCTGTGGCTGTCCGTGTGTGTCCGTCAGCACACACAGAACGTCCGTGTCTGTCCATCAGTACACATATCAGCACGTTGGTCCTTGGACTCAGCATGGTGACCCTTCCTGTGGACTGTTCGAGTGATTTTGGCCCTCCTGGGCTGTCTGTTCAGTACATACAGGACGTCCGTGGGTGTCCGCCAGCAGACACAGGACATCCGTGCCTGTCTGTGGCTGTCCGTTAGCACACACAGGATGTCCATGGCTGTCCGTGTGTGTCTGTCAGCACACACAAGACGTCCGTGGGTGTCCGTCAGCACACACATGACGTACGTGTGTGTCCATCAGCACACACAGGACATCTGTGGCTGTCCGTGTGTTTCCGTGTGTTTCCGTGTGTGTCCGTCAGCACACACAGGACGTCCGTGTCTGTCCATCAGTACACATATCAGCACGCTGGTCCTTGGACTCAGCACGCTGGCCCTTCCCGTGGACTGTTCGGGTGATTTTGGCCCACGTGGGCTGTCTTTTCAGTGCACACAGGACGTCTGTGGGTGTCCGTCAGCACACACAGGACGCCCGTGTGTGTCCGTCAGCACACACAGGACGCCCGTGTGTGTCCGTCAGCACACACAGGACGCCCGTGTGTGTACGTCAGCACACACAGGACGTCCATGGCTGTCCGTGTGTATCCGTGTGTGTCCGTCAGCACACACAGGACGTCCGTGGTTGTCCATCAGTACACATATCAGCACATTGGTCCTTGGACTCAGCACGCTGATCCTTCCCGTGGACTGTTCGGGTGATTTTGGCCCACGTGGGCTATCTGTTCAGTGCACACAGGACGTCCGTGGGTGTCCGCCTGCACACACAGGACGTTCATGGCTGTCCATCAGCACACACAGGACGTCTGTGGTTGTCCGTGTGTGTCCGTGTGTGTCCGTCAGCACACACAGGACGTCCGTTGGTGTCCGTCAGCACACACAGGATGTCCGTGTGTGTCCGTCAGTACACACAGGACGTCCGTGGCTGTCCGTGTGTGTCCGTCAGTTTCCGTCACCCCACACAGGACGTTTGTGGCTGTCCATCAGTACACATATCAGCACGTTGGTCCTTGGACTCAGCATGCTGGCCCTTCTCGTGGACTGTTTGGGTGATTTTGGCCCACGTAGGCTGTCTGTTCAGTACACACAGGACGTCCGTGGTTGTCCGCCAGCACACACATGACGTCTGTGGCTGTCCGTCAGCACACACAGGAGGTCTGTGGCTGTCCATGTGTGTCCGTGTGTGTCCTTCAGCACACACAGGACGTCCATGGGTGTCCGTCAGCGCACACAGGACGTCCGTGTGTGTCCGCCAGCACACACAGGACGTCCGTGGCTGTCTGTGGCTATCCGTCAGCACACACAGGACGTCCGTGGCTGTCTGTTTGTGTTCGTGTGTGTCCGTCAGCACACACAGGACGTCTGTGGCTGTCCGTCAGCACACACAGAACGTCAGTGGCTGTCCCTGTGTGTTTGTGGCTGTCCGTCAGTACACACAGGACGTCCGTGGCTGTCCATTAGTACACATATCAGCACCTTGGTCCTTGGACTCAGCACGCTGGCCCTTCCTGTGGACTGTTTGGGTGATTTTGGCCCACGTGGGCTGTCTGTTCAGTACACACAAGACGTCCGTGGGTGTCCGCCAGCACACACAGGATGCCATGGCTGTTCGTGGCTGTCCACCAGCGCACACAGGACGTCCGTGGCTGTCCATAAGTACACATATCAGCACGCTGGTCCTTGGACTCAGCAAGCTGGCCCTTCCCGTGGACTGTTCGTGTGATTTTGGCCCACGTGGGCTGTTTGTTCAGTGCATATAGGACGTATGTGGGTGTCCGTCAGCACACACAGGACGCCCGTGTGTGTCCGTCAGCACACACAGGACGCCCGTGTGTCTCCGTCAGCACACACAGGACGTCTGTGGCTGTCCGTTTGTGTCCGTGTGTGTCCGTCAGCACACACAGGACGTCCGTGGCTGTCCATCAGTACACATATCAGCATGTTGGTCCTTGGACTCAGCACGCTGACCCTTCCCGTGTACTGTTCGGGTGATTTTGGCCCACGTGGGCTATCTGTTCAGTACACACAGGACGTCCGTGGGTGTCTGCCAGCACACACAGGACGTTCGTGGCTGTCCATCAGCACACACAGGACGTCCGTGGTTGTCCGTGTGTGTCCGTGTGTGTTCGTTAGCACACACAGGACGTCCGTTGGTGTCCGTCAGCACACACAGGACGTCCGTGTGTGTCCGTCAGTACACACAGGACGTCTGTGGCTGTCCGTGTGTGTCCTACAGCACACACAGGATGTCAGTGGCTGTCCATCAGTACACATATCAGCACGTTGGTCCTTGGACTCAGCACGCTGACCCTTCCCGTGGACTGTTCGGGTGATTTTGGCCCACGTGGGCTGTCCGTTCAGTATACACAAGACGTCTGTGGGTGTCCGCAAGCACGCACAGGACGTCCGTGGCTGTCCGTGTGAGTCTGTGTGTGTCCATCACTGTCCGTCAGCCCACACAGGACGTCTGTGGCTGTCCATCAGTACACATATCAGCACGTTGGTCCTTGGACTCAGCACGCTGGCCCTTCCCGTGGACTGTTTGGGTGATTTTGGCCCACGTGGGCTGTCTGTTCATTACACACAGGACGTCCGTGGCTGTCCGCCAGCACACACAGGACGTCTGTGGCTGTCCGTCAGCACACACAGGACGTCTGTGGCTGTCCATGTGTGTCCGTGTGTGTCCGTCAGCACACACAGGACGTCCATGGGTGTCCGTCAGCACACACAGGACGTCCGTGTTTGTCCGCCAGCACACACAGCACATCCGTGGCTGTCTGTGGCTGTCCGTCAGCACACACAGGACGTCCGTGGCTGTCCGTTTGTGTTCGTGTGTGTCCGTCAGCACACACAGGACGTCTGTGGCTGTCCCTGTGTGTTCGTGGCTGTCCGTCAGTACACACTGGATGTCCGTGGCTGTCCATCAGTACACATATCAGCACCTTGGTCCTTAGACTCAGCACGCTGGCCCTTCCTGTGGACTGTGTGGGTGATTTTGGCCCACGTGGGCTGTCTGTTCAGTACACACAAGACGTCCGTGGGTGTCCGCCAGCACACACAGGATGCCATGGCTGTTCGTGGCTGTCCATCAGCGCACACAGGACGTCCGTGGCTGTCCATCAGTACACATATCAGTACGCTGGTTCTTGGACTCAGCACGCTGGCCCTTCCCGTGGATTGTTCGGGTGATTTTCGCCCACGTGGGCTGTCTGTTAAGTACACACAGGACGTCCATGGGTGTCCGTCAGCACACACAGGACGTCCGTGTGTGTCCGTCAGCATACACAGGACATCCGTGGCTGTCCGTGTGTGTCCGTCAGCACACACAGGACGTCCGTGGCTGTCCATCAGTACACATATCAGCACGCTTGATACGCCCCGGTTCGAGCACCGACCTGCTTGGGTCATGGACACATCCCAAGGTGGCGATCTTGTCGACCAACTAGACCTAACTGAGGTTTTCTCATCAGTTCATGTCAATTCCCTTATCATTTATGCAACCTTGGATGAGCTAAGGCCAGCTGATGAGACTGAGGACGAGCTGAAACAGAGTGTGCACAAGCTAGAACCAGCTGAAGAGAGTGTGCATGAGCTGAAACCAGCTAAAGTGAGAGTAGATGAGCTGTATGAGCTGAGTGAGCTAAGTGACATTACTTTGGAGCTGGATGAGCTAAGTGATACTGAAGATGGAGCTAGTTTAGTTGCTGGGCGAAATGGACCTTTTTCAGCCCATGGAAAAATTCATAACAAATTCAATTTGGGTTTGTTTTACTCCAAATTCGACCAGGCCTTTGGTGACGGTCTTCTGCCCATTTGCATCAAGAAATATCAATAAAAGGAGTCAAAGTCGTGGTCAGATCAAGGGGCATTCAACAACATACTTATTTCTAATCAAAAGTCTTAGTCTTTGTTTGTGTTTTCTAAGTTTCAAGTTTTCCACTAAAACTCTTAGTCTTTCTTTGACCACAAGTAGTATAAATATGTAATCACAAGCCACAAAATGAATAGATTGTTTTTCCCTTTTTATGAGTTTCTCTCATTGTTCTTTGTTTAGAACACTTCTTAGTTTCTTGTGAAGGTTATCTCCAAGTTTCGATCCTTCTTTTGTTGGACCGGTGCGTCACATCCGGCAACAATCGAAGTCTGGTAGTATCTTTGGGCTATTCCGTAACCCTTAGTGTCACCCCTCGATCCATCAGTTCTCAATCCTCTCGGATCTGAGTTCATATCAACCTTACCGAAAGAGTGATCCTTATTTTGGTTCTATCAACGCTGGTCCTTGGACTCAGCACACTGGGCCTTCCCGTGGACTGTTCGGGTGATTTTGGCCCATGTGGGCTGTCTGTTCAGTACATACAAGACGTCCATGGGTGTCCGTCAGCACACACAGGACGTCCGTGGGTGTCCATCAGCACACACAGGAGGTCCGTCTGTGTCCGTCCGTGGCTGTCCGTGTGTGTCCGTGTGTGTTCGACAGTACACACATGACGTCCGTGGCTGTCCAGCAGTACACATATCAGCACGTTGGTCCTTGGACTCAGCACGCGGACACTATACTGGACTGTCCCACATGCATCCGGATGGGAGCTTTGGCTGGAACCATGGCCAGAAGATCGATTTCACTGTACTGGACTTTGTCTTCACCGTCCTGTTTTCCATTTGATGAAGAACGGTCGAGACGGAATCGCATTCGGACGCACGAATCCTGAGTTAGGTCATTGCTATACATTTCTGGACTGTACCGCATGTACCGCCCAGATGTCCGTATTGGATCTCCAACATTATCCACGACCTGATGATGGAATTCACCGAACTGAAGATTGGCTTTACCGCACTGTTTGTTATTCTGAGACCAACGATCGAGCCAGAATCCGAAACGGACGTACCAATTCTTCTCCAGTCCATCGCAACTCAATTCTGTACTGTACCGCACGTACTGCCCGTACGTCCAGTTAGAGGATTCATCAATACCCATGTCCAGTCGATCGAATTCACCAAACTGGAGCTCGTATTTCCCGTACTGATTGGCATTTTAAGAGCAACGGTCAAGACAGATTTGGATTCGGACGATTGGAACTCAAGATAGGCCGTGACACTTCAAAACTGGCTACTTTGGACTGATATGTGTACTGATGGACAGCCACAGACGTCATGTGTCTGCTGACGGGCACAGACGGACACACACGGACAGCCACAGACGTCCTGTGTGTGCTGGCGGACACCCACGGACGTCCTGTGTGTACTGAACAGACAGCCCACGTGGGCCAAAATCACCCGAACAGTCCACGGGAAGGGTCAGTGATAGAACCAAAATAAGGATCACTCTTTCGGTAAGGTTGATATGAACTCAGATCCGAGAGGAATGAGAACTGATGGATCGAGGGGTGACACTAAGGGTTGCGGAATAGCCCAAAGATACTACCAGACTTCGATCGTTGCCGGATGTGACGCACCGGTCCAACAAAAGAAGGATCAAAACTTGGAGTTAACCTCACCAAGAAACTAAGAAGTGTTCTAAACAAAGAACAGTGAGAGTAAAAACTCAAAAGAATGAAAGCAAAACGAAATTATCTTATTCAGATCTGATGGTTACATTATATAGAAGTTCTAGTCAAAAGACTTAAAAAAAATGTGGGAAATCTAAACATGGAAAATGATAAAATTGACCAGATCTGGTCAAGGCACGAAATCACACTTTAACTGGCGAAAAACCATTCAAATTCCGTCCAGGTTCATTGTCTCTTGAAGCATGTCCTGCGGACTGGGCCAGTACACAAGCAAGACAGTCCAAAGTAGCCAGTTTTGAAGTGTCAAGGCCTATCTTGAGTTCCACTCGTCCGAATCCAAATCTGTCTTGACCGTTGCTCTTAAAATGCCAATCAGTACGGGAAATACGAGCTCCAGTTCGGTGAATTTGATCGTCTGGACATGGGTATTGATGAAGCCTCAAACTGGTCGTACGGGCAGTACGTGCGGTACAGTACAGAATTGAGTTGCGATGGACTGGAGAAGAATTGGTACGTCCGTTTTGGATTCTGGCTCGATCGTTGGTCTTAGAATAACAAACAGTGCGGTAAAGCCAAGCTTCAGTTTGTTGAATTCCATCATCATGTTTTGGATAATGTTGGAGCTCCAATACGGACATCCGGGCGGTACATGCGGTACTGTCCAGAAATGTATAGCAATGACCTAACTCAGGATTCGTGCGTCCGAATGCGATTCCGTCTCGACCGTTCTTCATCAAATGGAAAACAGGACGGTGAAGACAAAGTCCAGTACAGTGAAATCGATCATCTGGCCATGGTTCCAGCCAAAGCTCCCATCCGGATGCATGTGGGACAGTCCAGTACAGTGTCCGGTCAATCTGGTCAGTATGGTGAAAAACATGAACCTCAGTTGAAATCTTCAGAACGTTCTGATCTCCATGCTGGTTCGGCTCCATGTACTGATCCGTGGACCGCAGTCTATCATTCCCTTCTTCTTCAAAAGGATTTGTCCTCAAATCTAATGAACCTATATCAAAAAGAGATAAATCAGATACAAAGGAATTAAAATTCAAGGGAAATTCAGTAACTGAATAGAATGGACAGAAACTTCCTTGGAGTTTTGAAGTCATTTTTATCAAGGAATTCCAAGTACTTTGGCGTCCATTTGTGCTTGCTCTCCTTAGAAACTGATCATGCTTATCCTGTTTATTCAAAGCAACTAGAGAAACCACAACAAATCTGCCAAATAAATAATCAAAGGGTTTCTCTATCCTTAAGACATCAAAATCAGGATCCAAGCCCTTAGGATAATCATCAAGGACGTGGGCAAGCATTAAGCAAGTAAGCTGGTTGCCAAAAATTGATTTATCAATCTCAAAATCAGGCCAAGGTGAGAAACTGTTATGGAAAGAAATAGACAATGCCAAATTTGAAAAATTATCATCATGAACGAAATCAAAAGAATTCTTTGGCCTAAGCAATTTTGGTTCATGCCTTTTCCTAAACCAAATCTCTTTCAAAGCACAGCTCAATGAACACAATTCATGAAAAGGTTTGAGCAAAACGTTTTTCAACCACGTAAGAATATGTTTTCTCTTTGAAATTCTCGGTTTCAAAACATTTTCATGAAGAGTAGAGGCAATCAACTCATGATCCTTACAGTGCTTTTGGGTTAGACAGGAGAATGACTGAGGAAACACCTTTGGTTCATGGAGGATCGGTTTTGGCTCAGGCCGATTCTTTCTGGGGCATGAATCTCCTTTAGAAATCTGGTACTCGCGGATAGATGGACTGAAGAATCTCCGGTTTGGAAAATTCATAACTTCTTCATCCGTGAAGATTGTGATGCGATTCCAAGCCTCAGTGAATACCGTTTGAGTTGGCTTTCCGGGAAAATTGGATTCATGACAAAAGGCCTTCGGAATGTTGAGATATCCTCCTTGGACTGAACCTCTGTCGCTGGTATCAAGGTAGCCGGTTTCAACAAAGCTTCTCCAAAACTCAGACTGTTGGGCACGGTAAATGCTTTCAATTCTTAGAGGCTGAACCTGTCTTTCCTGTATACTCAAAATCAACACTAAAAGACCAGGATCAAATGTGCAAGATAAATATTTGTTCAAATCACAAATCAAGATATCTTTTCCAAGAACAAATTGCACCTTTTTCAGCCTTTCAAGGTGCTCATCAAAGTAGATATTACAGACAAGAATTTTATCAAGGTATGCAACAAAAATATTCATTTTCAAGATGGGCATATCCTTCCCAACATCTGAACACACAAGCTTAAGTTCAGTTTGAGAATCATTTATCAAAAGTTCAAGGCATTTTTCAAAGAATGTGTTGTAAACCAAAATATCATCAGAACTCAAGACAACACCATTATCACAAATGATCTCAGAAAATTCCAAGTCTTATCAGTTTCAAAACTCAAGAGATCAGGCTGCAAAACATAACCACAAAATTCAAGATCACGAAAATCATTTTCAGTTTCAAGTGATTTCTGTTCCAGCAACTTCTGAATCAAAATTTCGTCCAAGGCATAAGAGGATGCAAACAATTCATCAGTGATCAGTACATGTCTAGAAGAACTCAGATCAAAGCCATTTCCTTTGCAAACAAACGAATCAAGAGATTTTTCAGCACAAAAATCAGTTTGTAGCAAATCAAGATCAAATGGCCTTCCAAGAAGATGAAAACCTTTGTTATGTTCCAAGAACTGATCAAAGCTCAAAATAATTCCAGAAGTGATCCCATTGACATTTTGAAAACATGATTGATCAAGACATGATGAGGCCATCCAAGTAGAGGTTCCCATAGTTAGGCGCGGTCCGACTACCCGGAGTGGAACCAGGGCCTTGCGAGAAGGTTTCAACAAAGCTGTCCAACAAATCCTTGAACAAGATGGACAGACTGACCAGGACCAGCTGCTGATTGAGAAGAAGGTCCAGTTGAAGATTCAAGATCAAGCCGGCCCAAAGGAGGTTCAGGACGCGGCCGACCCGATCCAGTTCAGACTCAACCAAGCCGGACTTCTCATTTCCACATCCGAGCTTGGTCCAGACTCAGTTTCCATTTCATCCACTCCAACTCTTCCCGGTTCTGAGATCTAGCCAACCACCAAGGGGAGTAGCATGTGTTGTACTCTTTTTCCTCACCAGGTTTTGTCCCATTGGGTTTTCTTGGTAAGGTTTTAATGAGGCAACATGCAAGCATGCTATTAGCCTTGGTCTAGGCCTTCTCAAACCGACAACCAGATGTCTGGTTTATTTTAATTTATTTGGTTTAGACTTTGGGCTATTGTTTCAGCCTCATTTTCGGCCAGCTTGTTTAAGGCCTTTTTATCTTTGAGTCCCATAAGGGGTAAACCCTATATAACTCCATGAAGTTGGCGATTTTTGGCCAAGTCTTTTATGAAATAATTTTGCCTTTGCAAACCTAAAACCCTAAGTCTTTTTCTGTGAGAAACAAGAGAGAGCAGCCGAATCTTATCAAGCTTCAAACCACCAAGCTTGTGGCGATTCTTCACCTCCATTCCATCCATCGATTTGCCTTGAGAGTGATACACATCCAGCAAGCCAAATCCCATAGCTATCCCCCGCCATCCACTGTTCTTGTTGAGAGAGATACACATCCAGCGACAAGGATCCATCCCCCATACCTCTATCCTTCTCTTATTTTGTTTTATCTTGCGTCATATAGTTCTAGATTTTTCCATTCATTATAAAAACCCATAAAAAGTCATATTTGCTTCTGTTCTTCATTGATCATATAGTTCTCTTTCTGTTCATCATTTTAATTCATAAAAACTCATAAAAATAGCACCCTTTTGTTTCAGGCACCAGATCGGCCATCTCCCACTCCATCGCGTCCGTCTAGCCGTCCCATAGCCGTCCGTCCGTTCTGTCCAGTCCGAGTTCTTGAACCTCAGACCGTCCGTCCGTGCAATCTGATTCCCGGCCTGTATCATTTTGGTATCAGAGCTCAAAGCTCCTACACCTTCGGTTGTATCCTATCCTTCTTACTTTTGTTATTTGCTTGGTTCATCCTCTTGTCTTTCAAAAAAAAAAATTATTGCACTTGTTCTTGCTGTTCTTGGCGAGTTCAAACTTGTTTTTTTTTTCTTGCATATCTCTTGATCCATTTTTGTGCATCTTTCATTCAAGTAACTTGTTTTTGGCATCCATCGATTTTTACTTTCCTTTTTGATCGGATTTCCATTTAATTGCATTCAATTTTCTCGGCTTGCACTTCAAGTTTTCCATATTTAAAAAAAAAGAAAAAAAAAAGATTACACTTTCCCATTTTTAAATTTTCGATTTTTAACAAAAAAAAAAAGGAAGATTTACATTCATTGCATACCTTAGTTAAATATCCTTTTTCTTCTTCTTTGATTCTTTGCAAATCACCTTTTCTTTCCTCTCTTGTCGCAGGAAACCATGGGAGACCTAAATGGAGCACCAACACAAGCCGAGATTAATGCCCAGCTGATGGCTAACCATGCTGAACTCCAAGCCGCACTGGCTACTGTGACTGAGCAGCTGGCTCAGATAGCAGGAAGGGATCGAGCTAATGTTCCACGGCCAAGGAGGAGAAACCAACCCATTCCGGAGGAACAACAGTCCCAATCCAGTGAGGACAACTCGGACACTGACCGTACCGAACCGGAAGAGCCGCGGCGCGAACGGGCCGGACGTGGGAACCGACGGGAATATCGGGTCCAAGGCGATGGGAGCCCGGTCCGAAGGAGATTCCGAGACGATAAAGTAGCTTGGCAAGGAGGCAAGGATCTCAAACTTACTCCTCCAACCTTTGCTGGAAAGGTTGACCCGGACGCCTACATTGAATGGGAGAGGCGCATGGAGTACATCTTTGAGTACTACCGCTATACCGAGGCCAAGAAGATCGCCTTAGCCGCAGCCCAACTGACGGACAATGCCTTAACCTGGTGGGACAGGGAAGTAGCCGAGGTTGGCAGAGTCTATAGGATTGAGACTTGGGATGAGATGCGAGCTAAGCTCCGTGCAAGGTATATTCCCTCCTACTATCAGCGGGACTTACTAAAACGTTTTCGCAAGTTGTCTCAGGGTACTAGGTCCGTAGAGGAGTACTTTGAGGAGTTTGAGGCTCTCAAGAACAAGCTCAGGACGCGCGAGACCGAAGAGGTTATGATGGCTCAGTTCTTGGAAGGCCTTCAAGACCGCATCGCTCGCAAGGTGGAGAGGCAGACCTACGTCAACTTCAATGATCTCCTCCACTATGCCATCCAGGCCGAGCAGCACATTAAAAGGAAGAACGCCTCTAGTGCCAGGAGAAAGACGCCATGGGCTTCATCCGGATCCAAAGGGGCTGAGAATAACAAATCCATTGAAGTGGAAAACCGGTTCAAGAAGAGTCAATCCGACCAGTCCAAACCAGGTTCATCCGAACCAGGTAAGGGACAAACCCAAGCACAAAGAACTCGTGATATTACTTGTTTCAAATGTCAAGGGAAGGGGCACTACGCCAGGGACTGTCCGAACAAGCGTGTCATGATCCTTAAGGCAGACGGCGAGTATGAGTCCCAAGACAAGGCCGATGTAGAGATGGCTGACTCAGGTGACGAGATAGTGGACTATGCTGAAACTGGTGAGCTGCTGGTGGTCAGACGAGCTCTCAGTGCTCTCTTTGATCTAGAAACCGTACAACGAGAGAACATCTTCCATACTAGATGTAGCGTGGAGGGCAAGGTATGTAGTCTAATTATTGATGGTGGCTCTTGCACTAACGTGGCCAGCAAGTACCTTGTTGAAAAGTTAGGACTAGCAAAGTTGCCACACCTCAGGCCATACAAGCTCAAGTGGCTCAATGATGAGACGGAGCTTAAAATCTCGGAGCAAGTTGTTGTTTCCTTTTGTATTGGTAAGTACCAGGACCAGGTGAAGTGTGATGTGGTCCCTATGCAAGCCGGCCATCTACTGTTAGGGAGGCCTTGGCAGTTTGACAAGGAGACCATTCACCATGGGAGGACTAACATCTACAGCTTTACCCACAACAACAAGAAGCACAGCCTGGCTCCTCTCAGTCCACAAGAGGTGTACGAGATGCAGAGGGCCATGGATCAGTCTGGACTGTTTAGTAAAACTAACCTTTACATCTCTTCTAGTAAATTGATTAAATCATTGCAGCAAGACACACAGGTGCTACTAATGGTTTTCAAGGAAGGTTGTTTTGCAGGCTTTGAGGCACCAGATTGTCCAGCTGAGATGCAAGTACTAATGGACCAGTACAAGGACGTGTTCCCTGAAGAGATACCAGCCGGCTTACCACCCCTCCGAGGCATCGAACATCAGATAGACTTTGTGCCAGGCGCCTCACTTCCAAACCGAGCCGCATATCGAGTCAATCCGGAGGAGGCTAAGGAGCTGGAGAGACAGGTCCAAGACCTCATGGACAAGGGGTACATTCGAGAGAGTCTCAGCCCATGTGCAGTTCCCGTCCTATTGGTGCCTAAGAAGGATGGAACATGGCGTATGTGTGTTGATTGCCGAGCCATCAACAACATCACCACAAAATATCGGTACCCCATTCCTAGACTTGATGATATGTTAGATGAACTGAGTGGTTCCACAGTGTTTTCCAAGATTGATCTTAGGAGTGGCTATCACCAAGTTCGGATGAAGGAGGGAGACGAGTGGAAGACTGCTTTCAAGACCAAGCAAGGCTTGTATGAGTGGCTGGTGATGCCCTTTGGTCTTACCAACGCCCCTAGCACCTTCATGGGGCTTATGAACGAGGTTCTAAGGCCTTACATTGGTAAATTTGTGGTTGTCTATTTTGATGACATATTGATCTATAGTCAGTGCTTATCCGATCACATTAGTCATGTAGAACAGGATTTGAAGGCGCTCAGGCAGGAAGGACTCTTTGCCAATCTCAAGAAGTGTGTATTTTGCACTGACCAGTTAATATTTTTAGGCTTTGTTGTGAGCTCAAAGGGTTTGAAGGTCGATGAGAAGAATATCAAGGCCATCCAAGACTGGCCCACACCGACCACTATTGGGCAAGTCCGAAGTTTCCATGGCCTAGCCAGCTTCTATAGGCGGTTTGTCAAGGACTTCAGCACCATTGCTGCTCCCATGACCTCAGTGATCAAGAAGAATGTATCCTTTGTTTGGGGCCCTGCCCAAGAGGAGTCTTTCAATAAGCTTAAATATAGTTTAACTCATGCACCCGTTCTTACACTCCCTGATTTTAATAAAACTTTTGAGATTGAGTGTGATGCATCAGGTACAGGCATTGGAGCTGTCCTCACTCAAGGGGGCCGACCAGTGGCATTCTTTAGTGAGAAACTGAGTGGAGCTGCCCTCAACTACCCAACCTATGACAAAGAGCTATACGCTCTAGTAAGGTCCCTTGAAACTTGGCAGCATTACCTTTTGTCTAAGGAATTTGTTATTCATACAGATCATGAGACACTTAAGCACTTGAGGGGACAGACCACACTCAAGAAGAGGCACGCCAGATGGCTCGAGTTCGTGGAGACCTTTCCCTATGTGATCAAGTACAAGAAGGGCAAGGACAATGTGGTGGCCGATGCACTGTCCCGGAGACACACTCTCATTGTGACCATGGAGGCCAAGATCATGGGTTTCGAACATATTAAAGAATCTTATGCCACTGATCTTGATTTTAATGAAGTTTTCAGGAACACTGAGAAGGGGGCTTTCGGGCCATACTACCAGCATGAGGGGTTCCTGTTCAAGGGAAAGAGGTTGTGCATTCCCAAAGGAGCCATGAGGGAACTGCTGGTTCGGGAGGCCCATGGTGGCGGCCTCATGGGACACTTTGGTCGGGACAAGACCTTGAGTGTCCTAACTGAACATTTCTTTTGGCCAAACATGAAGAGGGATGTGGAGAGCATATGCGCCAAGTGCACTACTTGCCTTAAAACCAAGTCCAGGTCACATCCTTACGGTTTACAAATGCCATTGCCGATTCCTAACCACCCTTGGGTAGACATTTCTATGGACTTTGTGCTGGGTTTACCCAAGATAAACCACAAGGATTCCATTTTTGTAGTGGTAGACAGGTTCTCCAAGATGGCCCATTTCATAGCCTGTAACACCACTAATGATGCCACTCAGACCGCCGACCTATTCTTCAAAGAAGTGGTCCGACTACATGGTGTTCCTCGAACCATTGTGTCTGACCGTGATGCCAAGTTCCTCAGCCATTTCTGGAGGACACTATGGGGCAAGTTCGGAACCAAGCTACTATTCTCGACCACTTGCCATCCCCAAACCGACGGCCAGACTGAGGTAGTAAACCGTACACTCTCTCAACTGTTGAGAGCTACGGTCGGTAAGAATTTAAGAAATTGGTTGTCTTGTTTGCCTTTTGTTGAGTTTGCTTATAACCATGCTAGGCACTCTACTACTAACCTGTCACCTTTTGAGATTGTTTATGGGTTTCAGCCAGAGACTCCTTTAGACTTCACCGAACTGCCCAGCTCCATGTACCGCAGTCGTGATGGAGCCGCCAAGGCAGAGTTTGTTAAGAACATGCACCTGAAGGTCAAGGAGAGGATAGAAGCCAAGGCGGCTAAGGTCAAGGCCAAGTATGACCAGAAGAGGAAGGAGGTACTGTTCGAACCCGGGGACTTGGTGTGGTTACACATGCGGCCCGAGAGGTTTCCAGAAGCCCGGAAGTCCAAGCTCTCTCCTCGTGGGACAGGACCATTCCGCATCCTAAAGAAGATCAACGACAATGCCTATATCCTTGACCTCCCAGCTGAATTTAAAATCTCACATACTTTCAATGTCTCGGATTTGTCTCCTTTCCATGCAGATAGTAGTGATGACTTTGCAGATGATGGTGTTCTGAGGCCAGAACCTCTTCAAGAGGGAGGGAATGATGAGGCCATCCAAGTAGAGGTTCCCATAGTTAGGCGCGGTCCGACTACCCGGAGTGGAACCAGGGCCTTGCGAGAAGGTTTCACCAAAGCTGTCCAACAAATCCTTGAACAAGATGGACAGACTGACCAGGACCAGCTGCTGATTGAGAAGATGGTCCAGTTGAAGATTCAAGATCAAGCCGGCCCAAAGGAGGTTCAGGACGCGGCCGACCCGATCCAGTTCAGACTCAACCAAGCCGGACTTCTCATTTCCACATCCGAGCTTGGTCCAGACTCAGTTTCCATTTCATCCACTCCAACTCTTCCCGGTTCTGAGATCTAGCCAACCACCAAGGGGAGTAGCATGTGTTGTACTCTTTTTCCTCACCAGGTTTTGTCCCATTGGGTTTTCTTGGTAAGGTTTTAATGAGGCAACATGCAAGCATGCTATTAGCCTTGGTCTAGGCCTTCTCAAACCGACAACCAGATGTCTGGTTTATTTTAATTTATTTGGTTAAGACTTTGGGCTATTGTTTCAGCCTCATTTTCGGCCAGCTTGTTTAAGGCCTTTTTATCTTTGAGTCCCATAAGGGGTAAACCCTATATAACTCCATGAAGTTGGCGATTTTTGGCCAAGTCTTTTATGAAATAATTTTGCCTTTGCAAACCTAAAACCCTAAGTCTTTTTCTGTGAGAAACAAGAGAGAGCAGCCGAATCTTATCAAGCTTCAAACCACCAAGCTTGTGGCGATTCTTCACCTCCATTCCATCCATCGATTTGCCTTGAGAGTGATACACATCCAGCAAGCCAAATCTCATAGCTATCCCCCGCCATCCACTGTTCTTGTTGAGAGAGATACACATCCAGCGACAAGGATCCATTCCCCATACCTCTATCCTTCTCTTATTTTGTGTTATCTTGCGTCATATAGTTCTAGATTTTTCCATTCATTATAAAACCCCATAAAAAGTCATATTTGCTTCTGTTCTTCATTGACCATATAGTTCTCTTTCTGTTCATCATTTTAATTCATAAAAACTCATTAAAATAGCACCCTTTTGTTTCCGGCACCAGATCGGCCATCTCCCACTCCATCGCGTCCGTCTAGCCGTCCCATAGCCGTCCGTCCGTTCTGTCCAGTCCGAGTTCTTGAACCTCAGACCGTCCGTCCGTGCAATCTGATTCCCGGCCTGTATCAAGACATTTATCAGGTTCAAAGATTTTGAAACAAAAAAATCTTTCATCTTGTCAAGACCAAAACGAATTACATCATCAGTACTGACTTTCACAAACATGTCAGGCAGAGAATTAAGAGAAGAAGGTTCCTCACAGTTCTCTTGAAGATCAGGACCTAAAGGGGCAGGAGTTGTGCCGGGATCAAAGCATAGATAATTCTCCATAGCAATGGATGTGATGCTTGTTGCTTCTTCATCAAAGACTGGACCAGGTTCGTCCTCCTCATCAAATATAGGACCTAGATCATCATCCAAACATATCCTAGTGTCAAGACATGGGCACTGATGTGGAAAATCCAGTGGCTCTTCCTCAAAAACCTGTGGAGACAAAACAAGACTACTCGGAAGCTCCGGTTGCAAAACAGTTAGTTTTACAATAGCTTGTTCATTATCAAGATTAAACTCATTTTCAAGAGAAGGAAGATCACAATCTTTTTCACAAAACATCAAGCTTTCAATTAGCTCTTCATCAGATTCATCAAAAATGGGTAGAGAATCTGAAAAATCTTTAAGTTCTTCAAAATGGTTTTCAGATTCACCTTGGGCTTTCTTACTGATGAACAAGGATGGCTCAGCTACTAGGGCACGTGTGGATGTGCTCTTCTTTTGTCTCTTGTTGAAGTCCTTAAGGGCTATGTCCACTCCCTTCACAAGGTTATCACAAATTTGTTGGACATCGATTTGAAAGGGTTGCCTTTTTGGATCAGCCACATATCTGGTTGGTTTTCTCTTTATAGCTGGATGTTCCTGCACACTAACAAACTCATCAAAATAATTCAAAGGATATTTAAAAGGAGTTTGAGAGTTAGAATTTCGTTGAGGCTTCTCCTTGTTACTTTTCCTTTGCAAACCAAACATCATAAACCTGAAAAATCTCAACACAAAAGTTAGTAGATAAAAACCTCACACTCCCAAGTGTTTGATCCTCACCCACACAAGTGTTTCTCTCAGATTTAGGTGATCACACACAAGTTTTTACTCAATGTTCTAAGAGAACAAATCAAAGAATCCCAATGGGCAAATCCAAGCAAACAAGGGAATTTTTTTAAGATAGAAAGATAATAGATTTTTTATTTTTGAAATCCGTTTTAACCACCTCCAAGGCCGGATTTCTCCTCGGCCAGCAGGCTTACTCTTCCACCACCAAACCACAATTGAAAACTTTTGATATCTTTTTTTTTTTTTGATTAGATCTTTCTTTCTTTTTTTTTCTTTTTATATATGGATGGTAAAGAGGAGCCCGGATTCAAAGATAGATAGAAGAAGAATTTTCTTTTTTTTATGAAGAAAATGATAGATGAGAAAGATGGAATGAAAAGAGATACCGGAAGAGTGGCTCTGATATCACTTGATAGAACAAAAATAAGGATCACTCTTTCGGTAAGGTTGATATGAACTCAGATCCGAGAGGATTGAGAACTGATGGATCGAGGGGTGACACTAAGGGTTGCGGAATAGCCCAAAGATACTACCAGACTTCGATCGTTGCCGGATGTGACGCACCAGTCCAACAAAAGAAGGATCGAAACTTGGAGATAACCTCACCAAGAAACTAAGAAGTGTTCTATACAAAGAACAATGAGAGTAAAAACTCAAAAGAATGAAAGCAAAACGAAATTATCTTATTCAGATCTGATGGTTACATTATATAGAAGTTCTAGTCAAAAGACTTAAAGAAAAATGTGGGAAATCAAAACATAGAAAATGATAAAATTGACCAGATCTGGTAAAGGCACGAAATCACACTTTGACTGGCGAAAAACCCTTCAAATTCCGTCCAGGTTCATTGTATCCTGAAGCATGTCCTGCAGACTGGGCCAGTACACAACCAGGACAGTCCAAAGTAGCCAGTTTTGAAGTGTCACGGCCTATCTTGAGTTCCACTCGTCCGAATCCAAATCTGTCTTGACTGTTGCTCTTAAAATGCCAATCAGTACGGGAAATACGAGCTCCAGTTCGGTGAATTCGATCGTCTGGACATGGGTAATGATGAAGCCTCAAACTGGTCGTACGGGCAGTACGTGCGGTACAATACAAAATTGAGTTGCGATGGACTGGAGAAGAATTGGTACGTCCGTTTCGGATTCTGGCTCGATCGTTGGTCTTAGAATAACAAATAGTGCGGTAAATCCAAGCTTCAGTTCGGTGAATTCCATCATCAGGTCGTGGATAATGTAGGAGGTCCAATACGGACATCCGGGCGGTACATGCGGTACTGTCCAGAAATGTATAGCAATGACCTAACTCAGGATTCGTGCGGCCGAATGCGATTCCGTCTCGACCGTTCTTCATCAAATGGAAAACAGGACGGTGAAGACAAAGTCCAGTACAGTGAAATCGATCATCTGGCCATGGTTCCAGCCAAAGCTCCCATCCGGATGCATGTGGGACAGTCCAGTACAGTGTCCAGTCAGTCTGGTCAGTATGGTGAAAAACATGAACCTCATTTGAAATCTTCAGAACGTTCGGATCTCCATGCTGGTTCGGTTCCATGTACTGATCCGTGGACCGCATTCTATCACACAGGACGTCAGTGGGTGTCCGCCAGCACACACAGGACGTCTGTGGCTGTCCATGGCTGTCCGTCCGCACACACAGGACGTCTGTGGCTGTCAGTGTGTGTCTGTGTGTGCCCGGCAGCACACACAAGACGTATGTGGCTCTCCATCAGTACACATATCAGCACGCTGGTCCTTGGACTCAGCATGCTGGCCCTTCCCGCGGACTGTTCGGGTGATTTTGGCCCACATGGGCTGTCTGTTCAGTAAACAGAGGACGTTCGTGGGTGATCGTCAGCACACACAGGACATCTGTGGCTGTCCATAAGTACACATATCAGCACGTTGGTCCTTGGACTCAGCACGCTGACCCTTCCCATGGACTGTTCGGGTGATTTTGGCCCACGTGGGCTGTCTGTTCAGTACACACAGGGCGTCCGTGGGTGTCCACCAGCACACATAGGACATCCTTGTCTGTCTGTGTGTCGTCTGTGTCCGTCAGCACACACAGGACGTCCGTGGCTGTCAATCAGTACACATATCAGCATGTTGGTCCATGGACTCAGCACGCTGGCCCTTCCCGTGGACTGTTTGGGTGATTTTGGCCCACGTGGGCTGTCTGTTCAGTACACACAGGACATCCGTGGGTGTCCGCCAGCACACACAGGACGTCCGTGGCTGTCTGTGGCTGTCCGTCAGCACACACAGGACGTCTGTGGCTGTCTGTGTGTGTTCGTATGTGTCCGTCAGCACACACAGGACGTCTGTGGGTGTCTGTCAGCACACACAGGACATCCGTGTGTGTCCGTCAGCACACACATGATGCCGTGGCTGTCCGTGTGTGTCCGTCAGCACACACAGGACATCCGTGGCTGTCCATCAGTACATATATCAGCACCTTGGTCCTTGGACTCAGCACGCTGGCCCATCCTGTGGACTGTTTGGGTGATTTTGGCCCACGTGGGCTTTCTGTTCAGTACAAACAGGACATCTGTGGGTGTCCGCCAGACACACCGGACGTGCGTGGCTGTCAGTGGCTGTCCCTCAGCACACACATGACGTCCGTGGCTGTCTGTGTGTGTCCGTGTGTGTCCGTGTGTGTCTGTCAGCACACACAGGACATCTGTGGCTCTCCATCAGTACACATATCAGCACGCTGGTCCTTGGACTCAGCACGCTGGCCCTTCCCGTGGACTGTTCGGGTGATTTCGGCCCACGTGGGCTGTCTAATCAGTTAACGCAGAACGACCATGGGTCATCGTCAGCACACACAGGACGTCCGTGTTTGTCCGTCAGCACACACAGGACGTCTGTGTGTGTCCGTCAGCACACACAGGACGTCCGTGGCTATCCGTGTGTGTCCGTCAGCACACACAGGACGTCTGTGGCTGTCCGTGTAAAATACTCAGAGAAATCGTAGAGAGAAAGAAAGAAAGAGAGAGAGAGAGCTTCCGGCCAAAGCATGGCCGATTGTGTGGTGGTTAGATTTCCGGTTATCTGATCGTTTATGAAGCAACCTCCAATCAAGTATGGGAGACCGAGAGCAGGAGAAGAACATGAAGAACCCTGACACGGTTCAGAAGGTACGTGGTGGGCTATGGCCGCATCAGACCGAATGGATGGTTCTTTTGGTCGCACCGCGGCTCTGGTCGGTTCATTAGACCTAGCCATTTCTCCTCTTCTTGTTTCTATCCGGTCCTTTCTCTTCTTTCTGATTATACACAAAGGGTTGTGTTGATTCAGTCCAAGGGACACGTCCCTAGACTTGGCCGGTCATAACCAAACCGCTAACCTAGACACTGGTCGGTTAAACGGTCGGTTCGAATCGCACCATGTACTGGGCGGTTGGGCTAAACGGTTGGCCATGTCTCAAAAGACACGAGTTTCCAAGGGTCACGAGTTACCAAGGGTTGTGAGTTACCAAGGGTCACGAGTTACCAAAGGTTGTGAGTTGCCAAAAGGTGTAAGTGACCAAGGGTTACAAACATCAAGAGGTACGAGGACCAAGAGGTACCAAGGACCAAAGGGGTCCATGTTCCAAACGGTGCCTGTTGAGACAGGTCGTGTCCGTTCCTTAGGGATCAGTCAATGTTCTTGTCCGTTTAAGACAAGTACACGGTTCATCTAAGACGGGGTAGGAGTCGTAAGGTCTTGTCAGTCGCTTAGCCTACCGGATTGGGCTTGTGGCTTACTCGGCCGTTGGATCCAGGCCAAGGCGGATCAGGATAAGGAGGAGTCCGTTGGTCTTGGGCATTGCGCCAGACTTCAACTAGGCCGGTCGCACCTAGATTCCATCCGGTTGGACGGATTGACCGGACTGTTTGTGTGTTCTGTTTATCTATTTTGGACTGTCTATCTGATTCTAAGTCAAGGGGTGGTTGGTGAATGACTTAGGATACAGTAGGCAGGTTCATATCTTTTTATAAGTATATTTTCCGAGGTTTATTATGTTCTAGGAACCAAGCCAAGGATTGTAGAAACGGCCGGTTCTATTCTCGGTTATGCTTAATGCTTATCCGGTTGTGGTTCAGGAACTAAGGATGGTTCTGGTCAAGCCAAGAGCCGTGAAGGCTCGGTCAGTGAGAGGCGTGTAACGTGTGGTTAGATGATGCTAGGGTGGACTAGTGATTGTCTATGAAACAATTAAGAAGTTGTGTGTTGGATCTCATGTTTCTAAGTAATACACTTTTATACATTTATATTCCACTGTGCTATCTGTTCAATTGTTTTAGAACCTCAGATTCGAACATGACTTAGTAAATAAAAGACTTAAAATGAATCAAACAAGCAAAGAAATTGATTAAGTAGCATACGGGTCCAGTTTCGTCGAGAGGCCGGATTCGGGCGTTACAGTGTCCGTATGTGTCCATCAGCACACACAGGACGTCCATGGCTGTCCATCTGTACACATATCAGCACGTTGGTCCTTGGACTCAGCATGCTGGCCCTTCCCGTGAACTGTTCGGGTGATTTTGGCCCACGTGGGCTGTCTGTTCAATACACACAGGACGTCCGTTGGTGTCCGCCAGCACACACAGGACGTCCGTGGCTGTCCGTGTGTGTCCGTCAGCACACATATGACGTTCGTGGCTATCCATCAGTACACATATCAGCACGCTGGTCCATGGACTCAGCACGCTGGCACTTCCCATGGACTGTTGGGTGATTTTGGCCCACGTGGACTGTCTGTTCAGTATACACAGGACGTCCGTGTGTGTCCGTCAGCACACACAGGACGTCCGTGGGTGTCCGTCAGCACAAACAGGATGTTCGTGGCTGTTCGTCAGCACACACATAACGTCTGTGGCTGTTCATCAGTACACATATCATCACGCTGGCCCTTTACGTGAACTGTTTGTGTACTGATCTGGACATGAGCTCGAGTTTTGATGGACTGGACTGTCCAAGTCAGTCTGATTGATGCTAGCCGAGTTCTAATGAACTGATGGTCCGGAGTGTACTTATGCTGGCTCGACTTTTCATAATCCCACCAAGTGTTAACATTTTTCCCTTGGTTTTTATTGTGGTAAGATCGAGGCCAAGCGTACTGAAGGGCAAGCGTACTGAAGGGATGAATGAAAACTCTTTTGGGTTTTAATTCTCCCATCAGGATGATTTTGGCTGAGACTTGTGCACATGCAGGCTGCATTTCATCGGCCAATCTGAAATATTAGGCGAGAGAGGAGAGTTGAATTTCACCAAGAAAAATCTCGAACCTCCGATGACGTCTTCTATATACTTGATTTTTCTTGGGTTTTTTTGTTTTTAACGTTTTGGGGCGGAACATGTGATTTGAAAGGGGGAGGGTTTGAATCTTAGTGACAAAGGGCTGAATCTCAGTCAGCAAGGCCA